>NC_069502.1:962008922-962153922 GCF_027579735.1 Bombina bombina
GAGACGTCCCTTTATTAATTAGGAATAGCATTGGCTGTTGTTTTATGTGTTATAAGAATTTTTAAATAAACAAGATTGTATAAAACATAAATTAGATTGGTATCATAATTTCCTAGCTTTTTTTTTAGCGCTGTTAAATAAACCCCATTTTTTCTTTTCATCTCACACTGTATCCATGCAGCCTTGGACAGACAGCATCCAGTCTGCTGGTCCCCTTAGCCCTGCTCTTTCTGCTGTGACCCTAAGATCAACTAACTGAAGTTTGTTAGGGGAACAGTGCTTTGTAGAAAGGTGTCAGTGGGAAGAATAAGTGAGTGCGCACACGCCCCTCCACATGCAGCATTGTCTAGTGTAGGGTGAGAGGGAACTTGTTCCTAGCAAAGAAGTGACATGTGCTGCTGTGGCTGATGTATAGTGTCATGCTGATACTTCACACATTAATGTAAGGTTTATTTTTATAGTTTTTTTTTTCTCTCTGTCTCAGATTTTACAGCTTCCCATAGTAGTTCTGCTGTTCTAGTCAGTAAACTTATATTTGTCTGCACCTCCATGCTTCCTCCTCAGTCTTTACCTTGCTTTGCTCCTGTTGGCTGCCCTAAATCTCTTTAACCAGCTAACCTCACACCAGAATCACATTCAAAAGAATATTAAATGAATCCACAGTGGAGGAATTTATATATTTATTTACTTATTAGTACTGCTTATGTCCAGTTTCACATATTGCAATTTATTTCATTTTTTTTTTAAATGATTAGCCCAGCAGTGGATCATCCACTGATGGGCTAATAATTAAAAATTAAAAAAAAAAATTATTTAGTTGTTTTTTGGGATGTTGGGGTGGAAAGCGAAATTGCATGGGGTGGGGTGGGGGCAAGAAAATTTTTGCCCAGGGTCCAGTCGATATTAAAGACAGCCCTGTAAATAATATGAATATTGAATGTTCATAGGACATTTAAATTCGTTTTTCTTGGTGCACTGAAGAGCCAAACTTACTGCCTCCTCTTCTTCACATAGCCCGGCCACACTAAAAGGAGGCTTAGCACTGTGGCTCCCAGAGCCTGCACTAAAGGACCTTCTCCTTTAGTGATTCAGCCCATAAAAGCAAAGTATTGTAGCGTTAGGCACCTTGTAAGTTGGTGATTAACTAAGCATAATATGGCCAAAATTGTGTGACTAAGATCCCAATTGTAATATAGAAGCATAGGTTATTTCTGCAGGAAATTTGAAGCATTTAAAAATGTTTAGTTTATTTGCAAGTTGATGTACTCCAACACCCCCAGTTTTGTGTAACTCCCAGCACTCCCAAAGATATATTTACAATCTTTTTGTTAGATGTGCTAAATCAAACTTTGTGGACTTATAATATATATATATATATATATATATATATATATATATATAAATATATATATATATATATATATACACACAGAGAGAGAGAGAGAGAGAGAGAGAGAGAATCATCATAACATTTAAAATGCATGTTAACAAAATCTATAGCATTCTGCAGTTCAGGGAAACACCCCTGTCAGGGTGCCAGGAATCAGACTGAGACAAGAAGTGCAAAAATAATCACACCTTTATTAATAGCAAAAAATAATAAAAAGTCCACAAGTCAAATAACAAGCCAGGAATCAAAACCAGAACTGGTAGTCAGACGAGCCGAGTCAGGAGCCAAAGTGAATAGTCAGACGAGCCAGAATCAGGAACAAGGAGAACAGCAGAGTCAGGAACAAGCCAGGGATCAGGAACCAGGAGGGATGACAGACAGCCAGGTAATACACAGGAGCTCTCACAAACAGGTCTGAGACAACGCAAGGGCAAAGCATACTGAACAGAGGCCCTTTAAATAATAAGTGATGACATCACAATTCTGAGATTGCATCCTGTCTCACACAGATGATGTACACCAGTCTGGTCATAAAAGGAAGTGCAGGAAATGAGCAGCATCACACAGTATGCACCAGAGTCAGCAAGAGAGGTGAGTAAAATGGATGCCAGCAGTACATAGCAAACAGATCAGGGTAAAAAACCTGACAGTACCCTCTCCTCAATGACCGCTCCCCCACGGGAGGACAAAAGGCTTATTGGGGAAATGGGCATGGAAGGCACGGAGGAGGGTGGGAGCATGAACATCAGAGGAGGGAACCCATGAATGCTTCTTCGGACCGTAGCCCCTCCAGTGAACCAAATACTGTACGCGGCCCCTAGACATACAAGAGTCAATAATGCTGCTGACCTCATACTCCTCATGGTTGTCAACAAAGACAGTGCGGGGACAAGGCAACACAGTAATAAACCAATTACAAACCAATGGTTTCAAGAGGGAGACATGAAAAACATTGGAGAAGCGCATTGCGGGAGGAAGGTCAAGAGCGTAGGCCACAGGATTGACCAGTCGGAGTATTCGAAAAGGACCAAGATAACGGGGAGCCAGTTTATTGGAAGGCACATGAAGGATCAAGTTGCGGGAGGACAGCCAAACTCTCTCACCAACCTGGTAGGAAGGCGCGGGCAGACGCCTACGATCAGCCTGGAACTTTTGGCGCTGCAAAGAATGATGAAGGCAATCCTGAATCTGCACCCACATTGAACGGAGTTGCCGGAGATGCTCCTCCAAAGCTGGAATACCCTGAGACATGAATGAATTGGACAACAAGGATGGTTGAAACCCATAATTCGCCATGAACGGGGATAACTTGGAGGAAGCATTAATAGCACTATTACGAGCAAACTCTGCCCAAGGTAACAGTTCAGAACAATTCTTGTGGTAATCGGAGACATAGCAATGGAGGAACTGTTCCAGAGCTTGATTAGACCGTTCTCGAGCCCCATTGGATTGAGGGTGATATGCAGAGGAGAAGGAAAGCTGGATGCCCATTTGAGCACAAAAGGAATGCCAAAATCTGGAGACAAACTGGCTACCCCAGTCTGACAATATCTCCTTGGGTAACCCATGTAAATGGAAGACCTCCCGGGCAAAAATTGAAGCAAGCTCCTGAGCGGTAGGCAACTTCTTCAAGTGAATGCAATGTGACATTTTAGAAAAACGGTCAAGAACCATAAGGATAACAGTATTGCCATTGGAAACAGGGAGCTCGACAATTAAGTCCATGGAAAGATGTGTCCAAGGACGCTCACCATTAGCAATAGGTTGAAGAAGACCCACAGGAAGATGTTGAGGAGTCTTATTCTGTGCACAAACTGAGCAGGAGGCAACATACACAGCAACATCAGAATGAAGAGCTGGCCACCAGATTTGTCGAGTGAGAGACCAAATCATTTGGTTCTTGCCTGGGTGACCTGCGGATAGTGGTAAGTGTGCAAAAGTTTAGTTCAAAGATTCTAAGGAACAAAACACTTACCACTAGGTTTCTCAGTAGGTGCATTGGTTTGTGCAGCCAGGATCTCCTCCCCCAAGGGAGAAGTCAAATTAGTACGTATGGTAGCCAAAATATGGTCAGGAGGTATAACTGGATAGGTACAGACTCCTCCTTGGACAGAGGCAAAAATTGTTGAGAGAGGGCATCAGCCCTAACATTCTTACTACCAGGCAGGTAGGAGACCACATAATTAAACCAAGACAAAAATAGCACCCATCTGACCTGTCGGGTGACGTTTTGCTTCAGATAGATAAGTTAAATTCTTGTGGTCAGTAAGAATGAGGACTGGTACGCTAGTACCCTCGAGAAGATGCCTCCATTCCTTGAGTGCCATAATTATGGCCAGTAATTCCCTGTCGCCAATTTCATAATTGCACTCCACTGGAGACAATTTCTTAGAGAAGAAACCACACGGATGCAAGGAACCGTCAGGCGTAGGACGTTGAGACAAGAGGGCACTTACTCCAGTCTCAGATGCATTGACCTCAAGAACGAAAGGCAGGACAGGGTTAGGATGAGCCCGAACTGGAGTGGCAGCAAAGGCAGTCTTAAGACTATCAAAGGCCTTAATGGCAGTAGGTGACCAATGGAGTGGATCATTCTCTTTACGGGTCATGTCTGTGATAGGTTGACCATGGAAGAAAAGTTTTTAATAAACTTTCTATAGTAATTGGCGAACCCCAAAAAACATTGAATAGACCGAAGACCAACTGGGCTAGGCCACTGCAGAACTGCAGATAACTTGTCAGCATCCATGGAGAACCCTGCAACAGAGATAACATAACCTAGGAAGGTTACTTGAGTCTGATGGAACTCACATTTCTTGAGTTTACAAAACAGGCCGTTCTCACGTAGTCTCTGAAGAACTCGTGTAACATCAGAATGATGAGCCTCAAGTGTGGATGAGTGTATGAGGATGTTGTCTAAGTACACCACAACACACTGTTGCAACATATCTCGTAGGACATCATTAATAAATTCCTGGAAAACAGCAGGAGTATTACATAGGCCATAGATACTCATAATGCCCGCTCCTGGTGTTAAATGCTGTTTTCCATTCGTGGCCCTCCTTAATCCTAACAAGATTGTACGCTCCTCTCAAGTCAAGTTTAGTAAAGACCGTAGCTCCCTTGAGGCGGTCAAAGAGTTCCGTAATGAGCGGAATAGGGTAAGCATTCTTAATGGTAAGACGATTAAGACCCCTATAATCGATGCATGGTCTTAACTCGCCAGCCTTTTTCACAAAGAATAAGCCAGCCCCTGCAGGAGAGCAGGATTTGTGGATGATCCCCCGTGACAGAGCATCGGCAACATACTCCTCCATAGCACAATTCTCTGCAACAGACAGAGGTTAAACCCGGCCCCGAGGAGGAATGGCTCCGGGTTGCAGGTCTATGGCACAATCGTAAGACCGGTAAGGAGGCAACGTACCAGCACCCACCTTGTCAAAAACATCTAGGAACTCTCGGTACTCCTCTGGCAATTGAGATACCGAAGACGTGCACAAGACTTTAACTGGTTTCTGAAGACAAGTGGAAATACATTGCGGAGACCACAACAAAATTTCGGACCTGTGCCAGTCAAGACTAGGATTGTGCTTTTGGAGCCAGGGATAACCCAGAATAACCGGAAAATGCGGAGAGTTTATCACCTGGAACTGGAGGGTTTCAAAATGGAGAGCCCCAACAGCCATGGATAACGGAGCAGTTTCGTGAGTAACGAGTGCGGGCTGAAGGGGCCTGCCATCAATGGCCTTAATAGCAAGCTGAACGGACCGAGGCAAAGCCGGAATGGAGTGCTTTGATACAAATACACTGTCAATGAAATAGCCCGCAGCACTGGAGTCAACAAGAGCCTGGGTGACTATGGATGAGTCCACCCAGGAAAGGACAACCGTGACCAAAGGTTTCTCCTTTAGTGGTTCCGGGGACGAGGATAAACCAACAAAGGTCTGCCCCCGACAGGACCTTAGGTGTGAGCGTTTCCCGGCTGTGTAGGACAAGACTTCAAAAGGTGGCCCTGTAACCCACAATAGAGGCAGAGCCCCTCTCTCCTCCTAAAGACCCTCTCCGCCGTGAAGATACGTGTGAATCCCAACTGCATCGGCTCAGCAGTACCTGGTAACTCGGGACCAGGAGGCATGGGAGGAGAGGGAGGCATGGCTGGGAAGGAACATGTAGGAGACAGTGGAACAGGAGGCTTCCACAAGCGCTTCTTGAAAGAGGGCCTCTCACTTAGTCTGATGTCAATTAGGATCAAAAAAGACACCAATGCGTCGAGATCTTCTGGTAAATCTCTGGCAGCAACTTCGTCTTTAATCGCATCAGAGAGCCCATGAAAGAAGGCGGCAACAAGGGCTTCATTGTTCCAACCTACCTCTGCAGCAAGCATACGGAACTCAATGGCATACTGAGCAACATATCTTGTACCTTGCTGAATGGACATGAGTCGTTTAGCAGCAGAGGAGAAGCGAGCCGGAACATCAAATACCCTTCAAAAGGAGGCCACAAATTCAGGGTAATTTGAAATCACAGGTTTATTAGTCTCCCACAAGGGATTAGCCCAGGCAAGAGCTACGTCAGAAAGTAACGAGATGAGAAATCCCACCTAAGCTCTGTCAAAGGGAAATGCCTGAGGTAACATTTCAAAGTAGATGCCCACCTGTTTCAAAAACCCTCTGCACTGATTAGGATTGCCTCCAAATCGCTGAGGTATACGTGCAGAACTGGACATGCTCCTTGTAGGACTAGGTGCAGCAGCGGAAACAGGAGCAGCCATAACTTGCGGGACACTTTGGTCAGCAGGGTTTGCGAGTCAGCAGGGTTTGCAGGGCTAGTGCAAATTGATCCAAGCGGTGATCCTGTACATCGATCCTGGAAATGATGGCAGGTAAAGGTGGATTATTAGCACCATCAGGATTCATGGCCCTTGCGTAATGTCAGGATGCCAGGAATCAGACCGAGACAAGAAGTGCAAAAATAATCACACCTTTATTAATAGCAAAAAATAATAAAAAGTCCACAAATCAAATAACTAGCCAGGAATCAAAACCAGAACTGGTAGTCAGACGAACCAAGTCAGGAGCCAAAGCGAATAGTCAGACGAGCCAGAATCAGGAACAAGGAGAACAGCAGAGTCAGGAACAAGCCAGGGATCAGGAACCAGGAGGGATGACAGACAGCCAGGTAATACACAGGAGCTCTCACAAACAGGTCTGAGACAACGCAAGGGCAAAGCATACTGAACAGAGGCCCTTTAAATAATAAGTGATGACATCACAATTCTGAGACTGCATCCTGTCTCACACGGATGATGTACACCAGTCTGGCCATAAAAGGAAATGCAGGAAATGAGCAGCATCACACAGTATGCACCAGAGTTAGCAAGAGAGGTGAGTAAAATGGCTGCCAGCAGCACATGGCAAACAGATCAGGGAAAAAAAACCTGAAAACCCCGTAAAAACCCTCTTAAGTATCATTAGCCCCTTTGTTGTGACTATTTAGGAATAAGAAAAACTTCTTATTATTTCATATCAGGGTCCAAGAAAAAGGACAACATTTTCATCCTTAAATCATGACAATTTTGGAGGCTAGAACCAGTTTTTCTTTTTCAGTGTTTGGAAGTGGCTAATTCAGGGTTCTGTGCCTTGAATAATAATTGTGTGGTGTTTTCCCCCTTTGATATTTACTTTTTTGACTAATTAGGGATAGACTTTAATGGGCTCTTGCACTGATCAAGCATTCACTGTATATTATGTAGTTGGGTCGGAAACCTGAATTCTGTGCATCCGCTCTACCCTCTGATGCAGTGAAAAAAACAGTGGTGAGCTGCAAAACAATAACAAAGTATTTGTAGTTTTTTTACCCATGCATAATTAAAAATTAGACAGAGGGGTGTGTCTGGGCAGCAGCCATGATAGGCTGCATTACAAGAGTCTGTGAGCTGGGACCAGATAATATACCGATTATCCCTGGGGATTTCTAACATCTATCCCAGAAAATGAATATGCTTTCTACAGATTGATGCTAAATTTGCTGCATTTATCCCACTGACATGCAGGTCTGGACCATTGCAGCCTTGGCGCCAGCATATCACAAGTCTTCAAACTATCCCTGCCCCCAGAGATCAAGGTAAAGCAGTTTGCTTTTGACTGATAATCTCTTCATTACCTTACAGCATCAAATTGAAATGACTGCTAGCACTCAAGGTTTAGAGAAATATATCCTAAATTTCTAAGAAAATAACTTTAAGAAACTTTGCCTACTTTTGTTTTCTCCCTAGAACGAAAATGCGATCAAGACATCTGACATAGATATATTAAATTTATGCCCCCTTAGGCCTTCTAAATGAGACTCATTCTACATTTTTTTTTCTACAGGGTTCAGCTGGAAAACAGGTGACAGAGTTTACCACACAGATAGGGGAACACTAGTAGTGTGATGTAAGGTAATCGATATGTTGAGCATTGCCTTTAAGGGGAACTGTGTTCTATAGACATTTTGGTATATAATTAGAATTAAACTGAAAATAGTCGGCCTACTTATCTTATGATGACTGTTACCAGTCTGTGAATTTGTAAATATTAAGTTGGACTAATTTCACCAGGCACTATAATCAAAACTACAACGTCTGTGCATATATAGTATTCTCTTGTTATAGCAATTAAACATTGTAGACAGAAATTGTTTACTATGTATAGACTAAAGTAACTTTTAGTGCTCATATACAATACAATATTTGTTGCAATAGCTTAAGTTTGCTTGCTATAACTATTAGAAACAATTAAAATTTAGTCAAAGCTCTCTTCTTCTATGCTATAAAACCGCTAATTTGGCTATGAATCAGTTTGCCACAATATGAGATATAGCAGATTTGAACATATAGTAATAGATCTTATATTACATCTGCTAATTAATGTCTGCAATTTTCTCCCTTGGGATTTATATGACTGATGCCAAGCTGTCTGTTGCCAGGACAGCAAGGGCATAGTTAGTGTACTCAATACTAGGGAATAATTAGAATTTCCCTCTGTGGCAGATATTATCTACAGGGTTTATGACAATAGATGTGGTTCCCGCTAGTTTAATTGTTTACTTAGCAATTATCCATACACCTAGTTTCCAATTCCTACTGTCTCAACATTTAGACCTACATTACGAGTGGAGCGCAAAATTGTGCTTTTGCAAATGCGATATTTGCCCTCCACTCAGTAATACCAGCACACATCATCCACATGTGAATTTACCAAACCTAAAAACTGTTACTTTTTTCTTGCGCTGCTTCTTTCCCCATCCTATTGAGGATATATATGTAATGGACCAAAAGATGCCACCATTTTTTTCAGTACGGATATTGGCTATAATGTTGCATAAAATCTTTTTTTTCTTTCGGAGAAGACATAACATACAATGTCAATAAATGTAATATGTTATAAGTGAAGGAGATATTATTGAGACTTTGGGAAATTATTCTTTAACCTTTGTTTTATTGTGTTTACTTTGGTACGACTATGGCATGCTATCATGAAACTCTATTTTACTAGACATGTTTTTATTAGCTAGCACTATGTTCATGGGACAAAACAATGTACCCCTTATTGCTTCCCTAACTTGCAGTAAATTTTCCTATCCTTTACTTGATTTATATTATGTCTTGCCAGTCCCTATCTTAAAGAGTTTATCAGAGGTAGGAGGGCCAAAGGGTGGCCCATTGTTTATAAAAAGGTTACTGGTTGTTACACATTATAAGTAAAAGGAAATTATAAATGCTGAGGTCTATATGATATGTCAAACTTTTATGTAGCTACCTATGGATGTATATTTAGGCGCAGTAATACATTGTATAAAACTTTAATCCCTCTCTACTTTATGTACTTTGTGAATAAACCTCCCTAAAATAAAATTTTAAAAAATTTAAAAATAGACGTGCATACAGATTCAAAAGTAAACATTTTTTTTACATATTATTTGCATCTGTCTCAAAATTATAATTGAGCAGTTCTTTAATGAGAAATAAAAGAACAAATTAAAACCATTACTCTGAAGGTGGGAAAGGCTTTTTTGCAGAATGAAATGCTTTGAGTTCTAATTGCACTATTAATAAAAGATTTAGCAATGTTATTAATTAAATTGTTATATATAAATATATACAGCATTTGGATATGTCTGCTATAAATTATTTTTCTTTATATAGCAGATTATTACCATCACCAAAGTAATATATACACCCATACCTGTCTATCGGCTAGATTATGAGTTATCAGGTCCTAACGCTGCTTTTTACGCCTGCGAGCCTTGCAGGTATAGGGGTACCGCACACTTTTTTGGCCTTACCGCAAACCAACTTACGTAAATTTCATAAAGGCTTTTTTCTATGGGACTTGCATAGCGCCGGTAGTACGAGTTTGTCCTTGGAGGCCAAAAAGTGAGCGGTACACCCTCTACCGCCAAGATTCCTAATGCATTTTAAAGTCAGTAGTTATGAGTTTTACGCTACAAAGCTGTAGCATAAAACTCATAACTAAAGTGCTAAAAAGTACACTAACACCCATAAACTACCTATTAACCCCTAAACTGAGGCCCTCCCGCATTGCAAACATTAAAATACAATTTTTAACCCCTAATCTGCCGCTCCGGACATAGCCTCCACTTGAATAAACATATTAACCCCTAAACCGCTGCACTTCAGCCTTGCAAACATTAGTTAAATATTATTAACACCTAATCTGCTGTCCCTAACATCGCCACCTACCTACATTTATTAACCCCCTAATCTGCCGCCACCACCCACGCAACCAAACCCCCCAAATAAAAGCCTAACTAAAAAAAACTAAGCTCCCCATTGCCCTGAAAAGGGCATTTGGATGGGCATTGCCCTTAAAATGGCATTTAGCTCTATTGCAGCCTAAAGCCCTAACCTAAAAAAAAAAAAACACTCAATACACCCTTAAAAAATCCTAACACTAACCCCCGAAGATTTACTTCCCGGGAGAAGTCTTCATCCAAGCGGCAAGATGTCCTCAACGAAGCCAGCAGAAATGGTCCTCCAGACGGGCAGAAGTTTTCATCCAGATGGCATCTTCTATCTTCATCCATCCGGTGCGGAGCAGCTCCATCTTCAAGACATCCGACGTGGAGCATCCTCTTCCAACAACGTCTTCTTGCTGAATGAAGGTACTTTAAATTACGTCATCCAAGATGGCGTCCCTTAGATTCCGATTGGCTGATAGAATTCTATCAGCCAATTTGAATAAAGGTTGGAAAAATCCTATTGGCTGATGCAATCAGCCAATAGGATTGAACTTCAATCCTATTGGCTGATCCAATCAGCCAATAGGATTGAGCTTGCATTCTATTGGCTGATTGGAACAGCCAATAGAATGTGAGCTCAATTCTATTGGCTGATTGCATCAGCCAATAGGATTTTCTCAACCTTAATTCCAATTGGCTGATAGAATTCCATCAGCCAATCGGAATCTAAGGGACACCATCTTGGATGACGTAATTTAAAGGTACCTTCATTCAGCAAGAAGATGCTCCGTGCCGGATGTCTTGAAGATGGAGCCGCTCCACGCCGGATGGATGAAGACAGAAGATGCCGTCTGGATGAAGACTTCTGCCCGTCTGGAGGACCACTTCTGCCGGCTTCATTGAGGACATCTTGCTGCTTGGATGAAGATTTCTCCTGGTAAGCGAATCTTCGGGGGTTAGAGGTAGGATTTTTTAAGGGTGTATTGGGTGGGGGGTTTTTTTAGGTTAGGGCTTTGGGCTGCAATAGAGCTAAATGCCCTTTTAAGGGCAATGCCCATCCAAATGCCCTTTTCAGGGCAATGGGGAGCTTAGGTTTTTTTAGTTATGCTTTTATTTGGGGGGTTTGGTTATGTGGGTGGTTGATTTTACTGTTGAGGGGGTTGTTTGTATTTTGTCTTACAGGTAAAAGAGCTGATTTTTTTAAGGGCTATTGATAGTTTAGTTTAGGCTAGGGTTTTTTTTATTTTGGAGGGGATTTTTTTATTTTGATAGGGCTCTTAGATTAGGTGTAATTAGTTTAAATATCTTGTAATTTGTTTTTTATTTTCTTTAATTTAGTGTTTGTTTTGTAATTTAGCTCATTTTATTTAATTTATTTAATTGTAGTGTAGTGTTAGGTGTTAGTGTAACTTAGGTTAGGTATTATTTTACAGGTAAATTTGTATTTATTTTAGCTAGGTAGTTATTAAATAGTTAATAACTATTTAATAAATATTCTACCTAGTTAAAATAAATACAAATTTGCCTGTAAAATAAAAATAAACCCCAAGCTAGATACAATGTAGCTATTAGTTATATTGTAGCTAGCTTAGGGTTTATTTTACATTTAAGTATTAAGTTTTAAATAGGAATAATTTAGGTAATAATAGTAGGCTTTATTTAGATTTATTTAAATTATATTTAAGTTAGGGGGTGTTAGGGTTAGACTTAGGTTTAGGGGTTAATAAATTTAGAATAGTGGCGGCAACGTTGGGGGCGGCAGATTAGGGGTTAATAAGTATAATGTAGGTGGTGGCGATGTGCGGAACGGCCGATTAGGGGTTAATAAATATAATGTATGTGTCGGGGGCAGCAGATTATGGGTTAATAAGTGTAAGATTAGGGGTGTTTAGACTCGGGGTTCATGTTAGGGTGTTAGGTGTAAACATAAAATGTGTTTCCCCATAGGAATCAATGGGGCTGCGTTACTGAGCTTTACGCTGCTTTTTTTGCAGGTGTTAGCATTTTTCTCAGCCAGCTCTCCCCATTGATGTCACTTAAGCAGCGCTGGTATTGGAGTGCAGTGTGGAGCGCAATTTTGCTCTACGCTCACTTCTTGCCTGTTAACGCAGGGTTGATAAAAACCCATAATACCAGCGCTGTAGGAAAGTGAGCGGTGAGAATAAACTGCAAGTTAGCAACGCACCCCTGTTACCGCACAACTCGTAATCTAGGTGTATGTATTTTTGTCCTGCAGCTGGCTTGTAGAAGTTGCAATAGCTACTATAACTTTATTTAAAATGACACTATACACAATGAGATTTTTATATAAAACGTTTAGTTGTGTATAATGAAACAACTTTGCATTATTTTTTTTGCCTTTCATGACTAACTTCTCAAGCCTAACCATGCTACATCTTTCCCTAATTGGCTTTAGTTAATTGCAACTCCAAAACAATGCATTTTATACTAACATTATGACCGTCGCTGACCTTGTTGCCTGCAGACTCAAGCCAGGAGTGGCTCCTCCAAATAATTCAAATAGAGGGTAGAATTAGGCTATGAAAAACAATTGCAGTAAAAAGCATATCAATTTGTTTTGAAAACATTTAGGGGCCGATTTAACAAAACCTGGATGGACAGGGTTCACTTTTGCGAACTTGTCAGCCTGGGGTTGCAGAAACATTTATCATTGCATAATGCAATTCCGCCCCCTACTCACGCTAGCCCTATGCCACGCTAGTAGTGGCTGTCTATCATCCGAGGCGAATATCTGGGGTGACTTTAATCTGCCAGCTAAGACGTAGCGTAAATGTTTAGAAGCTGCTGTCTGATGACTGCTGCTTCTTAACTTTCAGCTGCAGGCTCGCTCATGCGAGAATGCAGTATAGGGCCTACGCAGCTTGATAAATGGAGCCCTTAGAATTGACTTATATGTTATTTTATGGTAACACAACAGAAATGTCTTGTAATCACAAATAGGGATGGGTGAATGTTTCTAAAAATTCAAAATTTAAAACGAATTTTGATACATTTGTTTTTTCAAATCGAATTTTGAATGTTTATATAACATTCTAACATTCTACTTTAGAATTTTCGTTTTTGAATTTTTCAATAAAATTCAAAAAATATTAGTTCGAATAATAGAATGTTTAGCTATGTATTCATTCAATTTCGAAAATGTAATATTCAAATTCAAATGTGACATTCAAATTCGAAATAGCATTTCTAATCTACAACTGTGTTTAATAAATGTAATATCTGAATGCTACATTCGAATGTCACATTTGAATTTGATATAGTATTTCTAGTCTAATACTGTGTTTTAAATGTAATATTTTTTAATTTGAATGTGACATTCAAATTTCAATGTGACATTCAAATTCGAAATAATATTTCTAGTCTACAATTGTGTTTAATAAATGTGATATTCGATTCGAATGTGATATTCGATTCGAATGTGACATTTGATTCGAATGTGACAATCAAATTCGAAATAGCATTTATAGTCTAATACTGTGTTTTATAAATGTAATATTCAAATTCGAATGTGATATTCAATTCGAATGTGATATTCGATTTGAATGTGACATTCGAATTCTAAATAGTGTTACTAGTCTACAATTGTGTTCTATAAATGTAATATTCGAATTTGAAAGTGACATTCGAATTCAAAAGTGACATTCGAAAACTGTTAGAAAATCGAATTTTTAAGAATATTCGTTCTTATCAACATTCTATTATGTAAATCGAATTTCTACAATAACATTCGTTCTAACATTCGAATTCGAATATAAACACATTCGCCCATCCCTAATCACAAGGTGTTTTTTAAGCTAAAAGTGATGGTAAAGTCAATATGTTCACTCTTTATTAATCGTTAGTAGGTGTAAAAATATGTACACTAGTGCTTTTGTATAAACACTACCTTACCTGCAAGTAGTTACTAATGCCAAGTAAAAATCGCTGCCTTTCAAAATTTGAATACGTCCTATAACCGCAATTGAATTTTTTTTAATGATGTTTGAAGCTTCAGCCAGTTATCCTCCAGCCCAGCTGGTGTGCTGAAGCGAATAGCAGTTAATTATGCACATGCGTTTAGTTGCGCAATTCAGGATAGTCATCTGACCGCCTTTGCAGTCTTTGTGTGCATTCCCGATAATTGTGTGCATGCGTATTTGCTCTGAAGTGTAATCCGAGTGATGTAAGGGTAAACATTGAGTTGGAGTTTCGGTACTGATTCACTGTTTCCTTTGGATTTCTGCCAAGCTATCTGAGAAGTGTATTCAGGTTTTACATTAAAAAAACGATTCCTTTATTTACATCATATATTCGTATTGCTGTGTAATAAACTGAACTTATGACACATCGATTAAAATATATTTGTTTTAATTTTTATATAATTAATCCTAAGGTTTATTGTGCATAGGTTGCATAGATTGCTGCTCGCGATGTCTCGTTTGCATCTACAAGTAAACAGTGGATCTTGTGATTCACTGTTTACTTGTGGCTATAAACATTGTTAGTCTGAGCATGCATGTTGATGTACTCCTTCTCGGAGTGCGCAACAACTGTGATGCATAGAGTGGGTGGGAATGCTCTATACGACACTCGAATGCTGGGCAAAATACCTGAGATAGAAAAAACAGTGCTCCGGTTAGAGGATTTATATTATAATTATAATGAAAGTACATTTTTTGGGGGGCAAAAAATACAAGTTTACCATCACTTTAAGATGGTGTTCAGCTATTCCTCTACGTCCCTGAAGACGTTTCCCTTAAGTAATAGCAGATAAATGCATTTTCTTCAAATTCCGAACAAACCGCTCAACAAATATTGGACAAAATTTTTTATTTTGTTTTCATGGCAAACGATTGTGTGCACATCTATTAAATATTTTTAGAGAATTAGATTTTGATTTAATGTCATGTTAAACTCTGATGTTCTTTCTTAAAGATACTTCAGAACTCATTTGAAAATATGGCAATTTAGAAGTATTTGTTGATAGGCATGTGGATTTGTTTGTTGAAAACATATGATCGTTTTGAGTTAAAGGGACATAAAACAAGTTGGGATAGAGACAAAATATAATTAAATGTACTTTAATTACTTTACTTGCAAATTTATACTGCAGTGTCTTACCATTAACCCTTTCTTTTAAGTTTCCGAATTGTACAGCTCTAACTCCCTCCCACACAATTCCTTATATGACTTCATCTATATCTATCTTTGATTTGTTAGAATACAGGCTTGCACACTCGTTATCTACTGGAACATGCCTAGAAGCCAATAAGCAGCTGTAAGCTCAGTTGACATACAATGCCTATGTTTCTGATGCTAAAAACTGATAAGGGGGGTGGATCAGACTACTTCACACAGCATGGCTAAGCAACTAATTTTGCTTATTTTTGAAAATCACTGTTTAAAAGACTTGCCAGCAATTTTTAAACAATTTTTTTTATGCAAACTATTTTTATTTAATAATCCCTTTTAGGATATGCACAGATCTCAACATGTGTTATGGCAGTTCCACTAAATAAATATACGAATAAATGCACCAACTAAATATAAGGAAAATGAAGAAATAATGACAAAATTGGTCAGTATTCATTAGTTTTCTTTAAATTACCTTTAGAGGTTAAAATAATAATTCTAGAGCGGCTAAGCCTCCTATTAGCTTTTCCCGAGAAGAAGGGTCTGGATTAGCACGGCACTCTAGAGCTAGAGGTAAGTATAACTTATACTTTTTCACCTGTAGCAAGGGAACATTTGCATTCATTTAATGAAAACTAATTAAAATTTTCCAGGAATAATCAGTATTTGTTTAATTTAAAACAAAACGAATACCGAACAGTTCAGCAGATGAATATTCGGGGGAAACTAATTTCCCCAAATATTAATTCTGAAAGATCCAGACGAACCAAATTTTATAACACTGCACATGTCCATTAGTTAATTTTTTAGAACAAGATTTAAAAGTTAGCACGTCATAAAAATAAAGGTATGTGCACTGAATTTTTCCAAGGAAGTAAAAAAAGAAACATTGACAAAGAAGATAAACAGTTAATAATCTCTTATGTACAAAGAAAGTGCTTCTCTTTTTCAAGCAATCGGTTGTATATTTAATTTATATTTTTGTGGAAAAAATTTAAACAGCATTGTAGTTTAGCATTTTTTTTATATATGAATAATGCATTAGCCATTGTATTGTAAAAGATCTACATGTAAAATAAAAGTTCCCGTTTCCACAAAACTCATTCGTGAAATTAATATCGTGAGGAAAACAACTTGACACAAAATTTTAAATCAAATACAATGAAAACTGATTTGCAACTTGCGGATGCGACTATTCCAATGTTGCAATAATTTTATTTCTGCAATATATGTTTCGCAAACATAGTTTAAATTAAATCTAGACCCATTAAGATCACATCTTTGAACTTGCTGTTTTTGATTGATCCTAAGAGAGACATCAGGTTTATGTTATTATGAAAGAACTGTGTAATGGAACTGAATTTAAATGGTTGTCATGGAAATCCAATCTGGAAATAAATTTATATGTACCAAATACAATTTATTGTAAGCAACACTGCTTTTTGTTTTTTTACTTTTCCTATTCTAGGTAAGGTGTTTTAGGAAAATACACTAATATAAAAGTGAATTAATGTTTTAGAATATTTTATTATTGCACTATTGGCTATATATATATATATATATATATATATATATATATATATATATATATTATTATTCTTTATTTATAAAGCGCCAACAGATTCCGCAGCGCTGTTTAACAAAGAAATACAGGAGGAATTGGGAGCCCTGTTCCCTTGGGAACTTACAATCTAAATGGGTAGGAGGGTGAGAAACAGGAGGTGGGGACTGCAAAGGTGGGAATGATATTAAGTTGAAGTTAGATGATGGCAACTATTAGGCAAGTGGAATTCATTAGTTACTGATTTGGTTATAGGCTTCCCTGAACAAGAAGGTCTTTAGGGAGCGTTTAAAGGAGGAGAGGTTGGGGGAAAGTCTGACAGCACGAGGAAGTGCGTTCCAGAGGGTTGGTGCCGCACAAGAGAAGTCCTGTAGTCTAGCATGAGAGGAGGTGATGGTAGAAGAGGCAAGGAGTAGATCGTTGTTGGATCTTAGGGGACGGGCTGGAGTATATTTGTTGATGAGTGAGGACAGGTATGGGGGGGCTGCATTGGTAAGGGCTTTGTAGGTCAGAGTGAGAATTTTGAATTTAATATATATATATATATATATATATATATATATATGTGACGTGCACTCATAGGAGGCAGGTGAGGCACTGCCCCACCTGCCATTTGGGCAAATTGAAATAAAAAATAACATTTTATTTAAAATAAAAAAAGTTAATTATTTTTTCAAAATTTCAAACTTTATAATATTGCGCAATAGAGGCAGCTGGTTCTGCTTTCTCTCTATTGCGCAATATTTTCAAAAGATTTTTATGACTAGCCTCTCTGCTGCGCCACCTGGTGGTGATTTAGAGCTGCAGCACGGCTGAAAAAACTATTAAAGAGGCATCTCTAATGAGGCCTCGTATTTTCCTAGGAGCCAATAAACGCCGGTCATGTATTTTCTCCTGGTGATTGACAGCACCAGGAGAACGTACTGACCGGCGTTATGTCCCTGCTGCACTGCACATGTGCAAATAAGTAACAGTCTGGCGGGAGACAATGACAGACAGACACTCCTGCCTGTTAGTCACTGAGCAAGTGAGCAGCCATCAAAAAAATTAAGCGAGACAGAGGAGGATCCAGATTGTGACTTGTGACATCAGGCTTATCAGCTGCTGCCCTGGCCCCTGACAGAGGAGCGGATGATGGCGAGACTTGAGTAATATTCAGGTAGGCGGCCTAGCTCGGGTAGCGGGTAAAAAAGAAGTGCACAGTACATTTGACTCTGACAGTGACTGACCATTAATTACTGCAGCAGGGAGCTTAGCAGAATTATTAACCGGACCAGTACTAATTATGTGATAATCTGATTCTGAATCAGATGATCACATTATGAGGACCGATCCGGTTAATAATTCTTAGCAGGAAGCAGTGGGTGGAAATGATTGACTGTCACTGTGGCTGTTGCTGCTAGGAAGATATTGAGGAGAGGAAGTGAGTAATTTATTACTTCTTCACAGACAAACCAATCAAACTACCTCCTACAGTTATACTGCGCCACTAAATTCCTGCTTAGCTGACACTGAGTAGCATCTAGATTATTATTATTATTATTATTATCATAATAATAATAATAATAATCTAGATGTTAGTGTCAGCTAAGCAGGAATTTAGTGGTGCAGTATAGCTGTAGGAGGTAGTTTGATTGGTTTGTCTGTGAAGAGGTAGAGCAGTAGCTGAGTGTAAGAGGAATAGTAACGTGCTGTCATATCACTGGAAATCTGAAGCCCTGGTAAAGGAGGAATTATCAGATTCTATGCGTAGCTGTAAGTGTGCTCACTCATATGCAGCTGTTTACTCCCCTTTTGTTTATCTAGCCCCAGCTTCTCTTTTAACCTTTTCACAGAAATAATAATAATAATGCTGGTCCTACTGTAGTACCATTTGAGAATAATTGTATTGGTACAACAGAGTATTTCATCTGTGTAGAGCAACATCATTTAGATACTGCTGTATCAGTAGCAGGTTATATGTGCACATAGCATACTGCTGTATCAGTAGCAGGTTATATGTGCACATAGCATACTGCTGTATCAGTAGCAGGTTATATGTGCACATAGCATACTGCTGTATCAGTAGCAGGTTATATGTGCACAATATATATATATATATATATATATATATATATAAATAAATACAAAAGAACAACAGAATGGCGCTTAACACAACAGAGAATAAAACAAACTAATGTTTATCTAAAACACAAAGTGTCATGGAGGATGACAATCCTCAAAACACAGCTAGATGTAGTCTGTTTAAATTTATAAGTACACAGAGTCCATTTTTTATTTGAAAGATTCTCTTCATATACCGCTCCCACTTGGATGTACACTTACTTCAGGCAACCTCAATCATATGAGGTAAGGATGTATTAGTATCGCTGAGAAGCTTGGTACCCAGTGGAGTTTAGATCTGCTGGAATATCTAGGCCTCTTTATATACGAGCTCCAAAAGTATGATGTTTGTCAGTGTTCAGAATTTGTCGTGCCACTTGTACTTTCAGGTAGATGGGAACTTTCAATCTCAATCTCCGTTATGCAAAAAAAGCCAGATAAAAGCACATAGTGTAATACCGTTTTAATGAGCCAAAACAATCAATACAAACTGTAAATTTTCACTCACATTTAAAACCCTCAATACATGAGCTATACAATCAGTACATAAACAAATGGAGCAGAGAAGGTGCTATACATAAAGCAAAAATGTCCCAAATTCTCTCATCCACAAGCTGTACACAGAAGATTCCGGTGTCTATAATGGGGGTGATGCTTCTCACCAAACAATAAGACCTTACGCGTTTCGAAGGGTTAAGTCAAGAATATATACGTCCCTTCTTCATCAGAGGTATATATATATATATATATATATATATATATATATATATATGTTTCTGTATCATTGCCAGTGCCTCACCAGCTTCTGACTTCACCAGACATCATTATTTACAGGAAATGAGGATGCTCTCGCCAGGATTTTTCAATGTTACCTTTTTAATAATACGTTATATTAACCCCTTAACGACCAAGGACGTACGCCATACGTCCTCAAAAAAAATACAGTTAATGACCGAGGACGTGTGGCATACGTCCTTGGTCTGGAAAGCAGCTGGAAGCGATCCTGCTCGCTTCCAGCTGCTTTCCGGTTATTGCAGTGATGCCTCAACATCGAGGCATCCTTCAATAACCCCCCTTGGCCATCCGATGCAGAGAGAGCCACTCTGTGGCCCTCTCTGTACCGGACATCGATGGCCGGTTTTGTTGGTGGGTGGGAGCCAGTCTGGGAGGCGGGTGGGTGGCCATCGATGGGCCGTATGATGTGGAGGGGGGCGGGATCGTGGGGTGCGTGTGCGGGGGTAGGAAGCGGGTGGGAACCGCTACACTACAGAAAAATTATGGGAGAAAAGTGGCAGTGATTGCCAAATATATTTAAATATATGTCGATCTAAGAGATCTGGGAGGGGTGGTGGGTTGGTCTTTTGGGGGGGGGGCAAGCTACACTACAGAAAATTATTTAAAAAAAATAATAAAAACATGTTTTACTATAAACTGGGTACTGGCAGACAGCTGCCAGTACCAAAGATGGCTACTAATAAGTTAGAGGGGGATGGGTAAAGAGCTGTTTGGGGGGTATCAGGGAGGTTGGGGGCTAAGGGGGGATCCTCCAGAGCAGCATATGTAAATATGCCTTTTTTATAATTTATTTTTTATCAAGGATAGCTTTTTTTTTTAGTACTGGCAGACTTTCTGCCAGTACTTAACATGGCGGGGACAATTGTGGGGTGGGGGAGGGAAGAGAGCTGTTTGGGAGGGATCAGGGGGTGTAATGTGTCAGGTGGGAGGCTGATCTCTACACTAAAGCTAAAATTAACCCTGCAAGCTCCCTACATGCTACCTAATTAACCCCTTCACTGCTAGCCATAATACACGTGTGATGCGCAGCGGCATTTAGCGGCCTTCTAATTACCAAAAAGCAATGCCAAAGCCATGTATGTCTGCTATTTCTCAACAAAGGGGATCCCAGAGAAGCATTTACAACCATTTGTGCCATAATTGCACAAGCTGTTTGTAAATGATTTCAGTGAGAAACCTAAAATTGTGAAAAATTTTACTTTTTTTTTATTTAATCGCATTTGGCGTTGAAATGGTGGCATGAAATATACCAAAATGGGCCTAGATCAATACTTAGGGTTGTCTACTACACTACAATAAAGCTAAAATTAACCCTACAAGCTCCCTACATGCTCCCTAATTAACCCCTTCATTGCTGGGCATAATACACATGTGGTGCGCAGTGGCATTTAGCGGCCTTCTAATTACCAAAAAGCAACACCAAATCCATATATGTCTGCTATTTATGAAAAAAGGGGATTCCAGAGAAGCATTTACAACCATTTGTGCCATAATTGCACGAGCTGTTTGTAAATAAATTCAGTGAGAAACCTAAAGTTTGTAACAAAATGTGTGAAAAAGTGAACAATTTTTTTTATTTGATCGCATTTGGCGGTGAAATGGTGGCATGAAATATACCAAAATGGGCCTAGATCAATACTTTGGGATGTCTTCTAAAAAAAAATATATACATGTCAAGGGATATTCAGGGATTCCTGGAAGATATCAGTGTTCCAATGTAACTAGCGCTAAGTTTGAAAAAAAGTGGTTTGGAAATAGCAAAGTGCTTCTTGTATTTATTGCCCTATAACTTGCAAAAAAAAAGCAAAGAACATGTAAACATTGGGTATTTCTAAACTCAGGACAAAATTTGGAAACTATTTAGCATGAGTGTTTTTTGGTGGTTGCAGATGTGTAACAGATTTTGGGGGTCAAAGTTAGAAAAAGTGTGTTTTTTTCCATTTTTTCCTCATATTTTATATTTTTTTTATAGTAAATTATAAGATATGATGAAAATAATGGTATCTTTAGAAAGTCCATTTAATGGCGAGAAAAACGGTATATAATATGTGTGGGTACAGTAAATGAGTAAGAGGAAAATTACAGCTAAACACAAACACTGCAGAAATGTAAAAATAGCCTTGGTCCCAAACGGTCAGAAAATGGAAAAGTGCTGTGGTCATTAAGGGGTTAAAAAGGTAACATTGAAAAATCCTGGCAAGTGCATCCTCATTTTCTGCCTGTATACTTACCATGGAAGCACCCTGGTAAGTAACCATGAGTGCTGACCTACCTACTGTTTATATATATATATATATATACATGTGTATATGTGTGTGTGTGTGTTTTTAACCCATGCAAAGGGTTTCAACAAATAGGGGAATATTTATGAGATGGCAGACAGCAATCATCCCAATCAGATACAACCGGGATGATTGACACCCCTGCTAGCGATTGGCCATGAATGTGCAAGGGGCGGCATTGCACAAGCATTTCACTAGAAATACTTGTGGAATGTTAAATGCTGACAGTCAATGTTGTTGGCATTAGTGATGTTGGGCAGACATGATCTGCTGCAGCGCATCATGTCCATCCGACATTTGTTAAATCGGCCCCATGGAGAAATTCAGCTCCAAAGCATCAACGCACTACTGGTCCCTAGCTTAACACATCTATTGATCTATAAATCACCAGGTAACTACAAGTAGCTCCCATTGCTGTATGCAGATATTTGTTGCATCTCAATTTGGGACAACAAGGTACTTTGTCCTGTTGTGACTTTTTATATGTTATTAACTCTTGATGGGACTATTATGACCATACTGCTATCCCCCAAGGGGATTAAGGGGTCATACTGTTTACATTTTTACTTACATATACACACTAGATTACGAGTAAGCTTAAATGTATATTTTTTAGCTTCCAGTAATGTGTCTCTTCTCCTGAGTCTACTTAAAGGGACACTGAACCCACATTTTTTCTTTCATGATTCAGATAGAGCATGACATTTTAAGCAACTTTCTAATTTACTCCTATTATCAATTTTTCTTCGTTCTTTTGCTATATTTATTTGAAAATCATGAATGTAAATCTTAGCAGCCAGCCCATTTTAGGTTCAGCACCAAGGATAGCGCTTGCTTATTGGAGGCTGACATTTACCCACCAATAAGCAAGCAAAACCCAGGTTCTCAACCAAAAATGGGCCGTCTCCTATGCATCACATTCCTGCTTTTTAAATAAAGATAGCAAGAGAATGAAGAAAAAAATTATAATAGGAGTAAATTAAAAAGTTGCATAAAGTTGCATGCTCTAATTGAATCATTAAAGAAAAAAATTGTGTTTAGTGTCCCTTTAAAGGGACAGCCTACTCCAGAATTGTTTAAAAAGATAGATAATCCCTTTATAACTTATTCCCCAGTTTTGCATAATCAACACTTTTTACCTCTGTGATTACCTCGTATTTAAGACTCTGCAGACTGCCCCCTTATTTCAGTTCTTTTGACAGACTTACATTTTAGCCAATCAGTGCCCTCTCATAAGTAACTCCAAGGGCGTGAGCAAAATGCTATTTATATGACACACATAAACTGTCTTTTAAAACCTACATTCTCTTTTTAAACTGTAAAAGTTTAATTGTGACTTTCATGTTACTTTATGTGTATGTGTGATGTCATTCACCGGGGGCTTTGTCAATCACATGGGAATGGCAAGATAGAGAAGTAAAGAATGTTGGGCTATTTAATGAAGGGTCCAGTATGTTATTATCTTTATTGTCTTAAAGAAGGGGGTAGATAATGTCCAAATAAAATTGTTTTAAAAAGTCATAAGATTGCTGTATTTAACTATAAAATATGGGTTACAGTCAGGGCCTACATTTCTATTTATTAGACATGTGCATTTGTTTTCTTATGAATACACATTCGTTAATGAAATATGGATATTCGTCTTGTTAAAACAAGAATAAATACAGCATGAAATTTAAAGAAAGAGAAGGAATAATGCTGGATTCTGCATTATTTATTTGTTTCCATTAAATAGCTACAAATACCTAAGCATGCTGGAGAGCTGCGGTAACCCACTCCTGGTCTTCACAGAGCCTTGGCCATGCTAACAGCAGGCTTGGCACGACGGCTCCCAGGGATTGTGCTAAAGATGAAGGTCCTTTATTCCAGGCCCTGGGAGCCGCCATGCTTTTTCACCATGCTTAGTCTCCTGCGTGGTCGGGGCTCTGTGAAGAAGAGAAGTGGGTTATCGCAGCTCTCCAGCATGCTAAGGTAAATATTTTAGTCACTACAGTTCAACTTTTTCACCTGTAGCAGTGGAACATGAACATTTCTTTAACGAAAGCGAATGTAAATGTTTCACGTATGAAAGGTATTTATTTAGTTTAGAACAACATGAATACCAAGCAGCAGGGGCACCAAATATTCCAAATATTAAGTATTTTGAATATTCGTAACAAAAGATTCAGCCAAACCAAAAATGTTTTCCCATGCACATGTCTTCTATCTATCTATCTATCTATCTATCATCTATTTATCTATCTATCTTTCCATCTATAAGGGTTGTACCTATACCATTTTTTTAGACTGAGTACAAGTACCAATACTTTTTTTCAAATACTCACAGATACCAATTACCAATACTTTTTTATATCATATGACAGTTTACCAAGCACAATACAGACTAATGATTTAAGATAGCTTCTTTGTAATTATGAACTGCAACTCAAAAGACATTTTGAAATAATTAAACAGTTTTATTTGATTGTTGTCACAAAGTTCACAGAACATGTTTATAAATAAAAAATATTACAATAAAATATATTAATAATAACAACAATAAATAATAGCTGCAGCAGTTGGTGCTGGAAAGCTACAATTTAAAGGGGTGATTACGGGATGCTGTAGGGTTGTAGGGTGCCTATATAACATCAATCTGACCTTTGTATAATTTAGTTCTGAAAAAAACATTGGGAAAGGAGTGTCCCAGTAATCCCTTTTGAGAAAAATGGGGCATTGCATTCTACTGATTCAACAGAAAATAGGGCTGGTCTTTTTATTTTTCCAGGGCAGTTTTTTATTCCCAATATGTACAGTATGTTTTGAGCACAATTGTTCAAGATGAGAACTAGCAGTATAACAGGCAATCTAGCAATTAGAATAATTTTTCAAAAGTTAGTGGCAAGTTCTTATTAAGGAACAGAAGCATCTCTGCATGTTCAGCTATAAGTCTATTTCTGCTATCAGTAAGGAGGTTTGACACTAAGCTGAACAGTCTCACTTTTCACACTACTGCATGGGGCAGATATTTTTAGGCCTTTACATCTCAGTTTATTAACTGCCCAGTACTTCAGGGGTTTTTTCTTAATGAGGTACAGTGATCTCTCTCAGGTAAGCTTCCGGCTGTATAGTAGCAGCTTTTGGAGCACCGCTCTCAAACGTACAATAATACAAATAACAGCAATTTGTATTGGCAGAACAGAAGTGAACAATTTTTAGTTAAGTCTTCACTCCAGCATAAAATGAAATGGGAACATGCAGTTTCAAAAACGCCACAAGATGGCGTATGGGCAAGAAGTGAAGGTATCGGTTTAAGTATCGGTGCATTTGCATGAGTACAAGAACTCATGTAAATACTTGGTATCGGCACCGATACTAGCATCAATATCGGTGCAACCCTACTATCTATCTATCTATCTATCTATATTAACCCCTTAATGACACGTCGTACAGGTTATGTCATACACAAACTGGTCTTTAAAGACCAGCGACATACCCTGTACGTCGTTAGGGGTTTAAAGCGGCTGGAAGTGATCCTGATCGCTTCCAATGATCGGCAGTGTGCTTTCAAGGTATTGCCGTGATGCCTCGATATTGAGGCATCACTGCAATACCTTTTTTGTCACCCTGCCGATCGTTGGTGGGTGGGAGCAGCTGCAGGTAGGTGGGTGGGTGGGTGGCCCATCGCTGGTGAGCTTCCGGCCAGCAATGGAAAATGCCTGTTGGGTGCGCACGGGAGTAGGTGGGGGCGCGCCTGCAAATGTGTGTGTGCACGCCTACCCTCGATCTGGCCGCATATTAAAAATGTAAGTGGTGTGAGAGGGTGGTGAGTGGCAGAGAAGGGAGAAATAAATCTGAAAAGGGATCTGGGAGGGGAGGGGAGGGTATGGTATGGGGGGGCAGCTACACTACAGAAAAAGTGTTTTTTTGTGTGTTTTTTTTTTTTAAAGGCCACATTTTATTTCAAAGTGGGTACTGAAAATGGTGGCGAAAAGTTAGTGAGGGGAGGGTTAGAGAGCTCTTTGGGGGGGGGGATCAGGGAGGTTGGGGGCTAAGGGGGGAACCTACACATTTGAATATATTTTTTTTTTAAATGAATTAAAAACAAAAAAAAACTTTTATTTTAGTAATGACAGACTTTCTGCCAGTACTTAATATGGCGGGGACAATTTTGGGGTGGGGAGGGAAGAGATCTGTTTGAAAGGGGTCAGGGGGTGGGATGTGTCAGGTGGGAGGCTGATCTCTACACTAAAGCTAAAATTAACCCTTAAAGCTCTCTACAAGCTACCTAATTAACCCCGTCACTGCTGGGCATAATACAAGTGTGGTGCGCAGCAGCATTTAGCGGCCTTCTAATTACCAAAAAGCAATGCCACAGCCATAAATATCTGCTATTTCTGAACAAAAGGGATCCCAGAGAAGCATTTGCAACCATTTGTGCCATAATTGCACAAGCTGTTTGTAAATAATTTCAGTGAGAAACCTAAAGTTTGTGAAAAAGTATTTGATCGCATTTGGCGGTAAAATGGTGGCATGAAATATACCAAAATGGGCCTGGATCAATACTTTGGGTTGTCTACTAAAAAAAATATATACATGTCAAGGGATATTCAGGGATTCCTGACTTATACCTGAAAAAAAATGGTTTGGAAATAGCAAAGTGCTACTTGTATTTATTGCCCTATAACTTGCAAAAAAAGCAAAGAACATGTAAACATTGAGTATTTCTAAACTCAGGACAACATTTAGAAACTATTTAGCATGGGTGTTTTTTGGTGGTTGTAGATGTCCAACAGATTTTGTGGGTTAAAGTTAGAAAAATTGTGGGGTTTTTTTCCATTTTTTTCATCATATTTTATAATTTTTTTAATGGTATAAGATATGATGAAAATAATGGTATCTTTAGAAAGTCAATTTAATGGCGAGAAAAACTGTATATAATATTTGTGGGTACAGTAAATGAGTAAGAGGAAAATTACAGCTAAACACAAACACTGCAGAAATGTAAAAATAGCCCTGGTCCTTAAGGAAAAGAAATTGAAAAATGGCCTTGTCCTTAAGGGGTTAAGGTTATGGCAAGGAGTCACATTTTACTGTTGTAACAGAGCTTGCATATATTACAATGTACAGTATATGTGAGTAACCTTATGCAGATTTTTTATTGTTCAGTCTTGAGTAACTTTTGGGTCATAACTGGTAACTAAACACAATGTTTATAACATAATCCTATATATAAATGACAAATATATATTAGGCAATACCCAATAAATGTGGAAATATATACAACCAGAATCTACAAGAAGAGGACAAATATATAGCCCAAATATCACAATAGACCTGTTAATTTATCCAGGATTCTCAAATAAATTAGAACAGAGCTTGATAAATAGAAATAACCAACGCTTCTATTTTTTTTTATCTATCTATCTTTCTATCTATATCTATATATATATATATATATATATCAGATAGAGGACGGCACTCACTAGTCTTTTTCAAGTGTACTTTCATTTAGAAACAAGCGTGACGTTTCGGGGACACACTCCCCTTCCTCAGACAAGAGTGTGTCCCGAAACGTCACGCTTGTTTCTAAATAAAAGTACACTTGAAAAAGACCAGTGAATGCCGTCCTCTATCTGCTATATTCAACTGTTGGCACCCTGGCAGCTGTTTTTGAGGTGAAAGTGCTCTTTCTCTGAACTATATATATATATATATATATATATATATATATATATATATATATATATATATATATATATTATCAATCTATGTTCCCTAGCTCAAAGAGTAACTGGCTACGTAATGGTTTGACTGGCACCAAGATTTAATATAAATGTGTTAACCACTGATATAGAGCCCATGAGATATTTTACTGTTGTTAGTTGTCTCTCCTATGAAACTAAGGCACTGAGTCCTCCAGTGGTGTCTGGAATAAAGCATTGAGAAAATAGCAGCTGTAGGACAGACTATATAATAGCATTCAGCACAAGGCCCAGAAACATAAGCTTTTTGTAGGGAAGTGTTGAGGATACGCAGCTTAGCCCCAGGCATGCATTAACTTTATCTACAGGAAATAGCATTACTCTAGTAAGAACTGGGATTGACAACCTTTTTGCAACCATATACAAGACATTTTTGAGGGACTGTGGGTGTGGCCATTTACAACAGACATTTACTGCACAATTCACATATATAGTATAGTAAAGCACAGAATGCACTTTGCATGGAAAGCAAAGTAGTAGATGTCGCACACAGTGGAACCTCTCACCTACACATCAGCCCTCTGCCCCAGCCCTTCAAGCACATCCCCTACCTGGATTAAACATATTCACTAAGCCTGCACCTGATAATGGTTCTCACCAACACTGTTGGAGACCAATATAGCTGCATCCTCCTGTCCTATGACATTGAATGGATGGCTCAAGACATGGGGCATATGTCCCAATTCTGGAACTGTCCAGGTTAATCCAACAAATCCACAATGGCTTACATCTGTAGATCAGGGTGCATAATATATATTTGCAATGGTGTATAAGTTGTTAAAAGAGCAAATAATAAATGTTTAATATAATTAGCATATATAGCCTAATATCTTGTCAGATCAAGATAGCAAATGTTAGCATAAAGGAAGAAATACATATAACCTTTACTGGGTTATTTGAAAAAACATGTACAGTATATAAGTTTAAATGATAATATATTCTAAAAAAAATAAATTGAAAGGAGAAATAAAGAAGGATTCTTCAGACATTTAATGAGTGCTGAAAGTAAAAAGCCCCTATAAGTGGCCTTTGGGGACAAAGCCATTAAAAGCAATAAGAACAGTACAACATGGAACTATCAAGTACATGGAGATAATAATGAGTTCTTATGGCAGACAAAAGTAGTGGTTAGACCAGTAATCAATGACCAATAATCAATCATTGGATCAACAAACAATAGGAGTTTTTGTATTTCAGTTACTATGGGCCTGCAGGTTAATAAAAGTATCAGTGCTAGATTACAAGTGGAGCATAAACGTTTGTGCCCGAGCGATAATGCGTTTATAGTGAAGGTTTGCGCTCATTGGGCTCATAGCTGGTGTTTCTATGTTAGATTACTGTGACTTCAGAGCTCTGGTTAACTGTTTTGCAAAACTAAAACGTTGCATAAAACACATCAGAAATACATTACAAAGAATAGTTATTCTCATAATAACATTATCTAATAAAAATTATTAAAAAAAAATATTGCACACAAAAGTTATAAAGGCAGAAAGATAGGAGGTCTCAGGTGTTAGAAAAATAATGGCAGCCTTTAACATAGAGATACATACATATACATGTCTAAAGATGTATATGTATGTATGTACTGTATATATATATATATTATATACTGTATATATATATATATATATATATATATTTAAAAATATATATCTATATATGTGTACATAGGTATTTATGAATTTATATGAGTATATATATATATATACAAACATATGCATATGTACACATATATAAACATATATAGAATTGCATCGGAGCCCTTTACAGTTAGGTAGATGAAAACATGTTAAAGCATATTTATGCAATATGCATTTTTAATAAAGTGTTATACTGTGTACGTATTGTAAATATTGTACATTCCAATGTTCTGCACATAGTAAAACGTTTTATATATATATATATTTATATATATATATATTAGAATATATTAGAATATATTCTGTTATGTGCAGAACTTTATGTGAAATATTTATATTTTCCTGTTGGGCTAGTGCAAATGAGAATAAATGATCGGGTTTGCGCAAGTTTGGGGTGTTAGGTTTTTTCACTTTTTTTGTCTCCGTTGACTTCTATGGGGGAATACGTGAACACGCACACACAATTTACTAACCAGCTTTTTGCACTTGTCGGGTTAGCGCAAGAGCGAAAACAGTTCACTTTCAACTCGTAATGGGAGTGAAACCCAAAGAGCACAAAAAGCTTACTTCTAGCGCAATTAATGCTCAGGCGTAAGCATTAATTTGTACTCCACTCGTAATCTGGCCCTCGTTCTTTTAATGGGTAATTTGTATTTATTTTTTTATAGAAAACTCTAAATACCTGGTTTATGTCACTATAACTATACATTTCCTCTCTTTTCATTGAGGATCCAATCTATGATTTTGTTTCTAGGTCAGAACCTTAAAAGCTTGGAAACCTCTGTTTGACAAGGTTGTTTTAATATTGACAGAGATCATTTTATTTTTAAAGGAAACAAAATAAAGCTGTCCTGTTACAATGATCTATTTTACTGATGAAAAAAAATGAAAAAACAACAACTTTGGTTTAATACTAGACGAGAGAAATTGGTCACTCAGTTTACCAATGTGACCTTCACATTAAAGGAGCATTATTATATTCTAAATGCTTAGGTTGCAGCATTAGAGATGAATTATCTAGGGATTAATATATCTTCAAATCCGTAAAAATGGTACAATTTAAATTACGAGAAAATATTTGTATCTATAGAAAAATCACTTAAAAGATGGAATTCATTACCCATTTCCTTGATGGGAAGAGTACACATAATCAAAATGATGATCTTACCCAAGTTGTTATATCCCTTAAATATGTTACCAATTCTAATACTTAGAAAGGATATTGAAAGATTAAACAAGATTTTTATTAGGTTTATTTGGAAAGGGAAAAAAAAACACGTATTAGCTTAGACAAATTAAAGCAACCTATGTTACAAGGTGGAATGGGGGTACCGGATGTCTATCTATATAATCTTTCATCACTGACTAGGATAGCTGTGGATTGGTTGATGGGCACTGAGCACTTTTCTGAAAATTCTTTGGAAAAAATAGCAGCAAGAGGGATAAATAAGGCATATGTATTACATACGGCCTTGAAAGATATTGACGTTTCAATCAGAAATAGCATCATGTACAAAGATATTTTGAGAGCATGGTACAACATCAGTAAGATCATGCATTTCCCAATCAGAGGATCGATAAATTTACCCATAAACGGTAACCCAAGTTTTAGACCAGGTATGAACTCTGCCATATTTAGGGAATGGGAGAAGAAGGGTATATATAAGATAGGAGATTTATTAGTTCCATCGAATAGATCAATATATACATTTAAGGATCTCCAATGTAAATTTGGTCTATCTGACTTACATCACTTTGCATATAACCAAATAGTACACTATACAAAGGATATTATAAGTATATTCCCCAAGACCATATGGGACCAACACCCTTTATATTTTATAATGGAGAATGATAAAAAAGGATTTTATTCCTATTCAAGACTATATAAGATATTAATAGATTCAAATTTATTTAGTATAAGGGAGAGGATTATTGAGGGTTGGCAAAGAGAGGCCTCTGTAACTTTGGAAGTGTTGCAAATGGAAAAAAGTTTGAAAACAATTATGACAACTACATGTGACTCATATCTTAGGGAATCTCAAATTAAAGTCCTACATAGATTTTATATAACACCTAAAATGGCCTCAAGATGGTTTAACTGTAAAAGAAACTGTGTTAAATGTAATATGTATGATCCCAACTTAAAACATCTGATCTGGGATTGTCCGAAAATTGGTCAATTCTGGGCAAAGATCAGTTTTTGGGCCTCTAGGATCTTAAAATATAAGATTAACCTGAATTTTCTGAATATTTTACTTATATGTAATGAGCAAGTTAAACAAGAAAACATTAAATTGTTGTCTATGATAATTCTGCTAGGGAGAAAATGCATAATGAAAAAGTGGTTATTAATTAGAGGTCCTAGTATGAAGGAATTTCTCTGGTGTATGTTAGAACAACTGAATATAGAACTATTTGATGTATTGTACGATGAGGATATAAGAATAACCAAGTTTAATAAAAAATGGGGGGTCTTTATTGATAGTTTAGGACCTCTGGTAAAAGACAGAATCTTGGCTCCACTTAGAATATAAGAGGCTTACACTTCGAGTTTGTGGTGTAATTAGTAGTTTTAGGGCTATATTTGTTCGAATTAGGCTCTGAAAGGAAAAGCTACGTGAAGTTCAGTTATACCTTAAGGAAGGGATAGTAAGCATTGTTTAGTAAAGTTAAATTAAATTTATATGATGTTAAGAGAAAGTTGTATTTAGTTTGATACTTATAAGATAATGGTCTTATTTGGTAATACAAAATTAATCTGAAATGAATACTAATATACTTCTCTCTAATCACGGTTTAAAACATGTATATAATATGTGATGTCTTAAAGTATAAGAGTTATTATATGAAATTGTTGAAATTGTATGCAGTGAAATTTTCATGTGATTTATTGATTACTTCATGTTTTTGTATTTTCTATGAATAGTTCCTAATAAAAAAAAAAAAAAAAAAAAAAAAAAAGGGGAAAAAATGTTAAAGCATATTTATGCAATATGCATTTTTAATAAAGTGTTATACTGTGTATGTATTGTAAATATTGTACATTCCAATGTTCTGCACATAGCAAAACGTTTTATTTATATATATATATATATATATATATATATATATATATATTAGAATATATTCTGTTATGTGCAGAACTTTATGTGAAATATTTATATTTTCCTGTTGGGCTAGTGCAAATGAGAATAAATGATCGGGTTTGCGCAAGTTTGGGGTGTTAGGTTTTTTTCACTTTTTTTGTCTCCGTTGACTTCTAAGGGGGAATACGTGAACACGCACACACAATTTACTAACCAGCTTTTTGCACTTGTCAGGTTAGCGCAAAAGCGAAAACAGTTCACTTTCAACTCGTAATGGGAGTGAAAACTCTAAATACCTGGTTTATGTCACTATAACTATACATTTCCTCTCTTTTCATTGAGGATCCAATCTATCGGCTAGATTTAGAGTTTTGTCGGTAACGACCCGAAAAGCTAACGCCGGCTTTTTTCTGGCCGCACCATAAAAATAACTCTGGTATTGAGAGTCCACATAAAGGCTGCGTTAGGCTCCAAAAAAGGAGCGTAGAGCATATTTAACGCAGCTTCAACTCTCGATACCAGAGTTGCTTACGCAAGCGGCCAGCCTCAAAAACGTGCTCGTGCACGATTCCCCCATAGAAAACAATGGGGCTGTTTGAGCTGAAAAAAAACCTAACACCTGCAAAAAAGCCGCGTTCAGCTCCTAACGCAGCCCCATTGTTTGCTATGCGGAAACACTTCCTACGTCTGCACCTAACACTTTAACATGTACCCCGAGTCTAAACACCCCTAACCTTACACTTATTAACCCCTATTCTGCCACCCCCGCTATCGCTGACCCCTGCATATTAATATTAAACCCTAATCTGCCGCTCCGTACACCGCCGCAACCTACGTTATCCCTATGTACCCCTAATCTGCTGCCTCTAACACCGCCGACCCCTATATTATATTTATTAACCCCTAATCTGCCCCCCACAACGTCGCCTCCACCTGCCTACACTTATTAACCCCTAATCTGCCGAGCGGACCTGAGCGCTACTATAATAAAGTTATTAACCCCTAATCCGCCTCACTAACCCTATAATAAATAGTATTAACCCCTAATCTGCCCTCCCTAACATCGCCGACACCTAACTTCAATTATTAACCCCTAATCTGCCGACTGGAGCTCACCACTATTCTAATAAATGTATTAACCACTAAAGCTAAGTCTAACCCTAACACTAACACCCCCCTAAGTTAAATATAATTTACATCTAACGAAATTAATTATCTCTTATTAAATAAATTATTCCTATTTAAAGCTAAATACTTACCTGTAAAATAAATCCTAATATAGCTATAATATAAATTATAATTATATTATAGCTATTTTAGGATTAATATTTATTTTACAGGTAACTTTGTAATTATTTTAACCAGGTACAATAGCTATTAAATAGTTAAGAACTATTTAATAGTTACCTAGTTAAAATAATAACAAAATTACCTGTAAAATAAATCCTAACCTAAGTTACAATTAAACCTAACACTACACTATCATTAAATTAATTAAATAAAATATCTACAATTACCTACAATTAAACCTAACACTACACTATCAATACATTAATTAAATACAATATCTACAAATAACTACAATGAAATAAACTAACTAAAGTACAAAAAATAAAAAAGAACTAAGTTACAAAAAATAAAAAAATATTTACAAACATAAGGAAAATCTTACAACAATTTAAAACTAATTACACCTACTCTAAGCCCCCTAATAAAATAACAAAGCCCCCCAAAATAAAAAATGCCCTACCCTATTCTAAATTACTAAAGTTCAAAGCTCTTTTACCTTACCAGCCCTGAACAGGGCCCTTTGCGGGGCATGCCCCAAGAAGTTCAGCTCTTCTGCCTGTAAAAAAAACATACAATACCCCCCCCCCAACATTACAACCCACCACCCACATACCCCTAATCTAACCCAAACTCCCCTTAAATAAACCTAACACTAAGCCCCTGAAGATCATCCTACCTTGTCTTCAAGGTTGGGGGGGGTATTGTATGTGTTTTTTTACAGGCAAAAGAGATGAACTTCTTGGGGCATGCCCCGCAAAGGGCCCTGTTCAGGGCTGGTAAGGTAAAAGAGCTATGAACTTTAGTAATTTAGAATAGGGTAGGGCATTTTTTATTTTGGGGGGCTTTGTTATTTTATTAGGGGGCTTAGAATAGGTGTAATTAGTTTAAAATTGTTGTAAGATTTTCCTTATGTTTGTAAATATTTTTTTATTTTTTGTAACTTAGTTCTTTTTTATTTTTTGTACTTTAGTTAGTTTATTTCATTGTAGTTATTTGTAGATATTGTATTTAATTTATTTATTGATAGTGTAGTGTTAGGTTTAATTGTAGGTAATTGTAGGTATTTTATTTAATTAATTTATTGATAGTGTAGTGTTAGGTTTAATTGTAACTTAGGTTAGGATTTATTTTACAGGTAAATTTGTAATTATTTTAACTATTTTAGCTATTAAATAGTTCTTAACTATTTAATAGCTATTGTACCTGGTAAAAATAAATACAAAGTTACCTGTAAAATAAATATTAATCCTAAAATAGCTATAATATAATTATAATTTATATTGTAGCTATATTAGGGTTTATTTTACAGGTAAGTATTTAGCTTTAAATAGGAATAATTTATTTAATAAGAGTGAATTAATTTCGTTAGATTAAAATTATATTTAATTTAGGGGGGTGTTAGTGTTAGACTTAGCTTTAGGGGTTAATACATTTATTAGAATAGCGGCGAGATTCGATCGGCAGATTAGGGGTTAATAATTGAAGTTAGGTGTCGGCGATGTTAGGGAGGGCAGGTTAGGGGTTAATAAATATAATATAGGGGTCGGCGGTGTTAGGGGCAGCAGATTAGGGGTACATAAGTATAACGTAGGTGGCGGCGCTTTGCGGTCGGCAGATTAGGGGTTAATTATTGTAGGTAGCTGGCTGCGACGTTGTGGGGGGCAGGTTAGGGGTTAATAAATATAATATAGGGGTCGGCGATGTTAGGGCAGCAGATTAGGGGTACATAGGGATAATGTAGCTGGCGGCGGCGTGCGGACGGCAGATTAGGGGTTAATAAGTGTAGGTAGCTGGCGGCGACGTTGTGGGGGGCAGGTTAGGGGTTAATAAATATAATATAGGGGTCGGCGGTGTTAGGGCAGCAGATTAGGGGTACATAGGGATAATGTAGCTGGCGGCGGCGTGCGGACGGCAGATTAGGGGTTAATTATTGTAGGTAGCTGGCGGCGACGTTGTGGGGGGCAGGTTAGGGGTTAATAAATATAATATAGGGGTCGGCGGTGTTAGGGGCAGCAGATTAGGGGTACATAAGGATAACGTAGGTGGCGGTCGGCAGATTAGGGGTTAAAAAAATGTAATCGAGTTGCGGCGATGTGGGGGGACCTCGGTTTAGGGGTACATAGGTAATTTATGGGTGTTAGTGTACTTTAGAGTACAGTAGTTATGAACCGGCGTTAGCCCAGAAAGCTCTTAACTACTGACTTTTTTATGCGGCTGGAGTTTTGTCGTTAGATTTCTAACGCTCACTTCAGACACGACTCTAAATACCGGAGTTAGAAAAATCCCATTGAAAAGATAGGATACGCAATTGACGTAAGGGGATCTGCGGTATGGAAAAGTCGCAGCTGAAAAGTGAGCGTTAGACCCTATTTTGAATGACTCCAAATACCGGAGGTAGCCTAAAACCAGCGTTAGGAGCCTCTAACGCTGGTTTTCACGGCTACCGCCAAACTCCAAATCTAGGCCTATGTTTTTTTGTTTCTAGGTCAGAAGAGAATCTTAAAAGCTTGGAAACCTCTGTTTGACAAGGTTGTTTTAATATTGACAGAGATCATTTTATTTTTAAAGGAAACAAAATAAAGCTGTCCTGTTACAATGATCTATTTTACTGATGAAAAAAAATGAAAAAACAACAACTTTGGTTTAATACTAGACGAGAGAAATTGGTCACTCAGTTTACCAATGTGACCTTCACATTAAAGGAGCATTATTATATTCTAAATGCTCAGGTTGCAGCATTAGAGATGAATTATCAAATAATATCAACAAGAGTGTAGTCACATTATAGTGTATTTCACAAATTCATGCTACATAGTGAAAAAAGGACCATCAATGTGCATATAAAAAATAATGCTCTTCTTTATTTTTTATGCTAAAATATTTCCTGGTTGATAAACATACAGATTTTTTTTTTAACTGTTTTAAATTTAGTGAAAACATTCTGAGTCCGATTTTCCTTTAAATACATTATATTTTACTGTTGTTAGTTGTCTCTCCTATGAAACTAAGGCACTGAGTCCATTATATGTTGACCATTGATTTATGTTTCAGCTATTTTCTGCCTTCGGCTCATTAACATCCCCCAAACTCCTCTGCGTACCAAGTAGATTGTTAAACCTTAGAAAATGCAACAGATAAAGGCAACTAAACAAATCAATTTACACAATATTAAATCAAAGATTATATGTTAGGAATATAGTCCATTAACTGGTTGTTAAAAAAAAAATCAAAAACATTTTTGTTTATAGGGTACTGAAAAAAACATTATTTGTATCTTGTATTTCATGAATTATATCTCTGATTTATTTTTTTTATGCTTTAATACTTCAGTAGTCTTTAGTGACTTTATTGAAATATATATATATGTGTGTGTGTGTGTGGTATCTATATATATATATATATATATATATACAGGTGGCCCTCGTTTTACAACGGTTCAATTTACACCGTTTCAGAATAACAACCTTTTTTTCCAGTCATGTGACTGCTATTGAAAAGCATTGAGAAGCAGTGCATTTATTAAAATAGCCAGTAAGTGGAGCTGTCCGCTTGTGTTGCAGCAAAGCCAAGCAAGCTGAAATTAATCAGTTTAACTAGACCTGAGCTATCGAGCAGATTTCAAAGGAACAAGATCATCCTGTCTATAAATCAGTCCAGATTGGAATGCATAGAAAGAACTGTTTGCAGAAAAATGCAAGTGAAGTCGTTGTGTGATTGTGTTGTGTGATTATTTTATTAGGTTTATAATGCTGTTTAGCATTTAAAGTCTTCATTTCAAAGCTTTAAAAATAATGTATTAGGTGTTACTTATGACAATTTTGAGAGGGGCCTGGAACCTATCTCCCTCACTTCCCATTGACTTACATTATAAACTGGGTTTCAATTTACAACGGTTTCGATTTACAACCATTCCTTCTGGAACCTAACCCCGGCGTAAACTGAGGGCTATCTATATATATATATATATATATATCCAGTAGCTAAACAGAGACAGACTGTTACTGTGTTTCTACAAAAACATCACAAGAAGTTAATTCCGCAGATGATGACTGTCAAATCAATTTGAATATTTTTTTTTTTAACTCACAGGACCATTAAATGCAGTACAATAACATAACAAGCAAGTGCATCATAAAAAGACAATTCAATAGCATTTACTCAGAATTTTAAATGAACAGTAGTTTTTTTTCTGACACTTCAAAATGTACTTGATTTTGCTGGCCCTCTGTATCATGTGACAGCCATCAGCCAATAACAGACTCATATACATATATACTGTGAACTCTTTCACAAGAGTTGGTGCCATAGAAAGTGTGTATATAAAGGCCTAAGGATAAGAGGATGCACAACAAACAAGGAAGTGGGATTACCTTTGTGACAGCATATAATAACCAGTATAACCACATTTGTAACATTATTAGGAAGAACCTTCCCATTTTGAGAGCTGAAAAAGTGTGGAAGAAAAAAGATTGTCGCTTTGGGCGCCATGTACTAAGCTTCGAAGTGACCGTCCGTCTGTATTTCCGCGACAAAATTCGCTCACGATCTGCTTCTCGTATGTACCAATCTGCGATCTGGTCGAAAAAACACTATTTTCATCAGCGATCGTAATTTTACGCAACTGATCGTTCCGAAGCCTTTTTCCACTTACTACATGTTCGATCGCACGTAAATTCACTGTAATCGGAAATTATGAATGTTACAAATAATCCGTCCTCTCCAACTTTCACTGTAACTTCGCGTGATTTGCTTCGCGACCATTTAGGTCGCAAATACAATAAAAAACTATAGGGCGTCTCAACCTGACGCCAGGTAGAAGTACTTAAGTGAAAGGACTAGACTACTATTGTAGCATTATTGGTTTTTGGATCACTGAATGAAGATGGAGACACTTTTACACATGTTTCTTTTCCGATTAATTCAATTACGAGGAAGAAGGGCTATACAGGCACCGGTTGACAACTTGCAAAGAAGGAGAGGTAGAAGAATCATATACTTGTGTGATTTTTTATTTGTTTTTATTTTTATAAGTTAACAAATTATAATAAACGGTGACATTGGATATTGTTCTTTAATAAAACTTTAATTTTTACTTAAAACCAACATATTGCATAATAACTATATAAACCAAATAATCATAAAGATCTATAATTATATGACTGTCCTACATAACAAAAAAACCTACACTACACTATTGATAATTATATTACACAATAAAATATATACATCAAACTTCATTTACATTTATCATTATTTGAGAATGGCAATAAATAATACAACTTTTTTATAATTGTATCCAAAGAATTCTAACAATTTAGCAAATATACAATAATGTTGCATAGAGACAGTAAATAACGCGATATTGAGAACATTTTGGGATTTGACACACCCATCTAGAAAGTTGCTATGGGACCAGGGAGGATGAAGAGAATTGCACCTTTCACATCTGGGGAAATGATAATTCTAGTGTATGTAATGGATAGATATTTTCCCAAATGCTTAGGGGGTGTCCGGGGGGTCATTCAAGATGAAAGGGACAAAACTATTTATGAAATTATACGCAGAATGTATCGTGTATCAAAAATTAAAAGGACCAGGCGTCAATGTTTGAGACGATACAGTGATGTTAAACGTCGAGAACCACTATATTACCAATCTATTAGGAGCATTTTAAGGACATGTAAGTTTATAAAATTGTTATTCTTTTAAATTATAAATTCTATGCAAAGTTCATCATCTTCTTAGAAGTAGCAGAATCTCCGGAGCAAGCCATCTTGTCAAAGTGAATACCGAAAAGTAAATAAACAATATTATAAGATTTCTGGGAAAATGCACATTCTTATACATGTCAGCAGCCAGACGTTGCCGCTTGTCTGACGATTATGACACCTAGATCGTCACGTGGGTAAAGAACTAAACCAATCAGGTCGCAGACTGCTTCTTAACTTTGCTCTTTCGCGCCGAACGAAGCTTCAAAGTTATCAATAATCCGATTGTCTTCGACACACAATAGACGCGAAATTTTACGGCTTGGTTTTTAGTACCTTCATGTAACGAAGTGCCATCCGCATGGTGCGAATGCCGGCGGGTTATTTCGATACGGTCTGTGCGAAAAAATTGACGCCTTAGTACATGGCGCCCTTTGTCTCAAGAAGGAATGTTACAATAGGTAATATGATCTCCCCGAGTGCCCTGAGAAAACCGAATAGTGAGAGCAGTTGACTTACATGCAAGGGACACTATAAATGAGGCACCGTAGCTGTGTAGCGTGGGATTTAACTCAGACTAGTAAGGTGTTTCAATTGGTTAACACTCAAAAAGTATATAATTGTAGTTACTGTACTAAATGCAGGCCTGACTATACAATTTATATGGCAACATGTACAGTCTGTAAGAAACAATACATACGGTGCACTTCTCGAGAGACTAGGGTCAGGATAAAGGAACACCCTTATGATATAGATAAAGGTAGACCTACTACTGGAGTATCTAAACATTTTATATATGAGCACCAGGGAGACACTAGAACATTTAGTTGGATGATCATTGACCTAGTGAAAACAAAAAACCTAGGGGTGGCAACAGAAATGGGATCTATTTAGAAAACAAGCCTATTGGATCTTCATGTTGCAAACACGTAGACCCCATGGTTGGAATATAGGTGGTGATATCATTAACTTTTGGCAGTGAGGCATAGAAAAGTTCTTTGTTATAAAAATATCTCTGATTAAATAGTGTATTGGCTTAACAGGTAGGTAAGTGGTCAGGTAATAGCCCATTGTTGTTATTTGGATATATCAGGAATACAGCACGTATATATATATACATATATGCTGATAATACTGGTAGCAGGGTGCCACAACAAAATACATATACACAATGTTACATTTACCAGGTAGTTGTATTGTTGAACACATATAGGTATATATTAAGATATTGGGTTACAGTTTTATATTGCTTATTTTGCTTATTGCTTTAACTACAAATTGTATAAAGGAAAGCATAACAAGTATTAATGGCCATGATAAATTTATGTTGCTTTATATATTTATATACATCACTTGAATTTCTAAGAAAGATTATCTATTTGTACATGAGGGTAAATATCAAAAGGTTTAATGTGCATATAGGCCTTGAGCACAATAGTATTAAAATAAGTACTAATTGTTCTCTGTTAGGGTTAAGGTTAGCTGTCTCTTTAAGTACAAGCGGTGTGGTGCCTGTAGTCATTGGGGTAACCAATGAGATTGTGAGGGAGCGTATTTAAGCTCCACAGGTGATATTAGGTAACTAAGTCTATTATTAAGGCAGTCAGCAGCCGAAACACCTCAGACTAGCCTGACATGTCTGCAGTTTTAGGATTTTACATGTGTGCCAAGTTTTTAAGGATATTGAATAAAGTTTTTTTCAAATTTTAAGCAGTTTTGTTTGTTTTGTTTTTATATATATATATATATATATATATATATATATATATATATATATATATACTGTAAATATATATATATATATAAAAATGTGTTTGGGGGGGTGGTATATATATATATATATATAATATATAGAGAAAATAACTCATTGTGTAAACCATTTACAAATATATATATATAAATATATATATATATATATATATATATATATATATATATATATATATATATATATATATATATATATATATATATATATCCAGTAGCTAAACAGAGACAGACTGTTACTGTGTTTCTACACCAACATCACAAGAAGTTAATTCCACAGATGATGACTGTCAAATCAATTTGAATATTTTTTTTAACTCACAGGACCATTAAATGCAGTACAATAACATAACAAGCAAGTACATCATACAAAAACAATTCAATAGCATTTACTCAGAATTTTTTTTTTTTTCTGAAACATTTCAAAATTTACTTGATTTCTCTGGCCCTCTGTATCATGTGACAGCCATCAGCCAATAACAGATTCATATACATATACACAAGAACTGGTGCCATAGAAAGTGTGCATATAAAAAGCGTCTTAAAACAATATACTTTTTCAAAGAGTAAACATAGGTAGGCTCACACTGAACTCAAGTTTCCTAATTGAAAAGCAATGTGGACAACAAGAATATGCTACTCAAAAATGGAACACATGATGTTGAATTAGAAAAGTCCAAACAACGTATGAAAAGCAGCTAGAAAAGTTTTTTTTCTGAGGGATTGGAATAATGATGACAAATTATTCCAATACAAGATGAGAAGGATGTTATTATGTCTCAAAGACATTTGTAATCTAAATGTGTTTTATATCCCTTTAATATAAATGGAACTGTGAGTATAACAGCATAAATCTATTAATTATATATGTTCTAAAATTTGTTACATTCAATTGTTTTTAGATAGTAATGTCACTCTGTCTGAATGCATGCAGAAAAAATCTTAGCCTTAAAGGAAGAAGATGTAATATTTCCATTAAACATTAGGTTCTTGTTAGAATATCATCCCAAGTCTTAAGATTTTATATATGAGGGGGCACTATTATTCCTCTTGGGGTCTATGAGGGATCTGCATCCAGAAAAAGGATCCTATATTTGATAATTCAAACATTTGAGAGTCTTTTGAAACTCAGACATGTTGAGGATGCCTTCATGTACTACTAAATTATTTGTAGGAGTGACACCATCGTATAGAAGATACAGTATGTATATAAGGGACACAAAGGCTTCCACTGAAAACAAAGTAGACAAGGAAAATGTTTATTTGGTAAGATAGCTACTGAACGCAAACCTTATAATAAGGAAAAATTATTTTTTATGGTATTCTATTAAACACTAAAATAATTTACTTACTGTATATTTTTTTAAAAAGAAAATATATTGGATGAGTCTGAAAATATTGTAAATTAGGGAAACGGAAGATTTCAGCCTTGTAAAATTAGTTTTAGCAAGGAAATAAGGCAAGAAACATTTAAAGGAAGCAAATTGTTATAGGATACATAAACATTATATGATTTTATATTGTAATCATACTAAATTGTATATTTAATTAAACAAGGGCAAGAAGTTCAAGTAGCAGGCAAAATGTCTTTGTACACAAAATCTAAAAATCATTAGTTGATTCCTTATTTTGGAAACTCATTCCATGGACTGATTATATTACATTCAATCTATCATAATATACGTTTGTGTTCAATGATAATTACTATTTGCCAACCAATTCTGGAATATGTAATACATATATTAACTTATTGTTATTCTGATAGACTATATGATTATTTTATTTCTTTCATGTAATTAGCAAGAGTCCATGAGCTAGTGACGTATGGGATATACATTCCTACCAGGAGGGGCAAAGTTTCCCAAACCTCAAAATGCCTATAAATACACCCCTCACCACACCCACAATTCAGTTTTACAAACTTTGCCTCCGATGGAGGTGGTGAAGTAAGTTTGTGCTAGATTCTACGTTGATATGCGCTCCGCAGCAAGTTGGAGCCCGGTTTTCCTCTCAGCGTGCAGTGAATGTCAGAGGGATGTGAGGAGAGTATTGCCTATTTGAATGCAGTGATCTCCTTCTAAGGGGTCTATTTCATAGGTTCTCTGTTATCGGTCGTAGAGATTCATCTCTTACCTCCCTTTTCAGATCGACGATATACTCTTATATATACCATTACCTCTGCTGATTCTCGTTTCAGTACTGGTTTGGCTATCTGCTATATGTAGATGAGTGTCCTGGGGTAAGTAAGTCTTATTTTCTGTGACACTCCAAGCTATGGTTGGGCACTTTGTTTATAAAGTTCTAAATATATGTATTCAAACATTTATTTGCCTTGACTCAGAATGTTCAACTTTCCTTATTTTCAGACAGTCAGTTTCATATTTGGGATAATGCATTTTGATTTGACCATTTTTTCTTACCTTAAAATTTGACTTTTTCCCTGTGGGCTGTTAGGCTCGCGGGGGCTGAAAATGCTTCATTTTATTGCGTCATTCTTGGCGCGGACTTTTTTGGCGCAAAAATTCTATTTCCGTTTCCGGCGTCATACGTGTCGCCGGAAGTTGCGTCATTCTTTGACGTTATTTCGCGCCAAAAATGTCGGCGTTCCGGATGTGGCGTCATTTTTGGCGCCAAAAAGCATTTAGGCGCCAAATAATGTGGGCGTCTTATTTGGCGCGAAAAAATATGGGCGTCACTTTTGTCTCCACATTATTTAAGTTTCATTTTTTATTGCTTCTGGTTGCTAGAAGCTTGTTCTTTGGCATTCTTTCCCATTCCTGAAACTGTCATTTAAGGAATTTGATCAATTTTGCTTTATATGTTGTTTTTTCTCTTACATATTGCAAGATGTCTCACGTTGCATCTGAGCCAGAAGATACTACAGGAAAATCGCTGTCAAGTGCTGAATCTACCAAAGCTAAGTGTATCTGCTGTAAACTTTTGGTAGCTATTTCTCCAGCTGTTGTTTGTATTGATTGTCATGACAAACTTGTTAAAGCAGATAATATTTCCTTTAGTAAAGTACCATTGCCTGTTGCAGTTCCCTCAACATCTAAGGTGCAGAATGTTCCTGATAATATAAGAGATTTTGTTTCTGAATCCATAAAGAAGGCTATGTCTGTTATTTCTCCTTCTAGTAAACGTAAAAAATCTTTTAAAACTTCTCTCCCTACAGATGAATTTTTAAATGAACATCATCATTCTGATTCTGATGACTCCTCTGGTTCAGAGGATTCTGTCTCTGAGGTTGATGCTGATAAATCTTCATATTTATTTAAAATGGAATTTATTCGTTCTTTACTTAAAGAAGTTCTAATTGCTTTAGAAATAGAGGATTCTGGTCCTCTTGATACTAATTCTAAACGTTTAGATAAGGTATTTAAAGCTCCTGTGGTTATTCCAGAAGTTTTTCCTGTTCCTAATGCTATTTCTGCAGTAATTTCCAAAGAATGGGATAATTTGGGTAATTCATTTACTCCTTCTAAACGTTTTAAGCAATTATATCCTGTGCCATCTGACAGATTATTTCTACCCTTGCTAAACGTACTACTATTCCTACGTCAGATGGTACTTCGTTTAAGGATCCTCTAGATAGGAAAATTGAGTCCTTTCTAAGAAAAGCTTATCTGTGTTCAGGTAATCTTCTTAGACCTGCTATATCTTTGGCTGATGTTGCTGCAGCTTCAACTTTTTGGTTGGAAACTTTAGCGCAACAAGTAACACATCGTGATTCTCATGATATTATTATTCTTCTTCAGCATGCTAATAATTTTATCTGTGATGCCATTTTTGATATTATCAGAGTTGATGTCAGGTTTATGTCTCTAGCTATTTTAGCTAGAAGAGCTTTATGGCTTAAAACTTGGAATGCTGATATGGCTTCTAAATCAACTTTACTTTCCATTTCTTTCCAGGGTAACAAATTATTTGGTTCTCAGTTGGATTCCATTATTTCAACTGTTACTGGTGGGAAAGGAACTTTTTTACCACAGGATAAAAAATCTAAAGGTAAAAACAGGGCTAATAATCGTTTTCGTTCCTTTCGTTTCAACAAAGAACAAAAGCCTGATCCTTCATCCTCAGGAGCAGTTTCAGTTTGGAGACCATCTCCAGTCTGGAATAAATCCAAGCCAGCTAGAAAGGCAAAGCCTGCTTCTAAGTCCACATGAAGGTGCGGCCCTCATTCCAGCTCAGCTGGTAGGGGGCAGGTTACGTTTTTTCAAGGAAATTTGGATCAATTCTGTTCACAATCTTTGGATTCAGAGCATTGTTTCAGAAGGGTACAGAATTGGTTTCAAGTTGAGACCTCCTGCAAAGAGATTTTTTCTTTCCCGTGTCCCAGTAAATCCAGTAAAAGCTCAAGCATTTCTGAAATGTGTTTCAGATCTAGAGTTGACTGGAGTAATTATGCCAGTTCCAGTTCCGGAACAGGGGATGGGGTTTTATTCAAATCTCTTCATTGTACCAAAGAAGGAGAATTCTTTCAGACCAGTTCTGGATCTAAAAATATTGAATCGTTATGTAAGGATACCAACGTTCAAGATGGTAACTGTAAGGACTATCTTACCTTTTGTTCAGCAAGGGAATTATATGTCCACGATAGATTTACAGGATGCATATCTGCATATTCCGATTCATCCAGATCATTATCAGTTCCTGAGATTCTCGTTTCTGGACAAGCATTACCAATTTGTGGCTCTGCCGTTTGGCCTAGCTACAGCTCCAAGAATTTTTACAAAGGTTCTCGGTGCCCTGCTGTCTGTAATCAGAGAACAGGGTATTGTGGTATTTCCTTATTTGGACGATATCTTGGTACTTGCTCAGTCTTTACATTTAGCAGAATCTCATACGAATCGACTTGTGTTGTTTCTTCAAGATCATGGTTGGAGGATCAATTTACCAAAAAGTTCTTTGATTCCTCAGACAAGGGTAACCTTTCTGGGTTTCCAGATGGATTCAGTGTCCATGACTCTGTCTTTAACAGACAAGAGACGTCTAAAGTTGATTACAGCTTGTCGAAACCTTCAGTCACAATCATTCCCTTCGGTAGCCTTATGCATGGAAATTCTAGGTCTTATGACTGCTGCATCGGACGCGATCCCCTTTGCTCGTTTTCACATGCGACCTCTTCAGCTCTGTATGCTGAAGCAATGGTGCAAGGATTACACGAAGATATCTCAATTAATATCTTTAAAACCGATTGTTCGACACTCTCTAACATGGTGGACAGATCACCATCGTTTAATTCAGGGGGCTTCTTTTGTGCTTCCGACCTGGACTGTAATTTCAACAGATGCAAGTCTCACAGGTTGGGGAGCTGTGTGGGGTTCTCTGACGGCACAAGGAGTTTGGGAATCTCAGGAGGTGAGATTACCGATCAATATTTTGGAACTCCGTGCAATTTTCAGAGCTCTTCAGTTTTGGCCTCTTCTGAAGAGAGAATCGTTCATTTGTTTTCAGACAGACAATGTCACAACTGTGGCATACATCAATCATCAAGGAGGGACTCACAGTCCTCTGGCTATGAAAGAAGTATCTCGAATCTTGGTTTGGGCGGAATCCAGCTCCTGTCTAATCTCTGCGGTTCATATCCCAGGTGTAGACAATTGGGAAGCGGATTATCTCAGTCGCCAAACGTTGCATCCGGGCGAATGGTCTCTTCACCCAGAGGTATTTCTTCAGATTGTTCAAATGTGGGAACTTCCAGAAATAGATCTGATGGCGTCCCATCTAAACAAGAAACTTCCCAGGTATCTGTCCAGATCCCGGGATCCTCAGGCGGAGGCAGTGGATGCATTATCACTTCCTTGGAAGTATCATCCTGCCTATATCTTTCCGCCTCTAGTTCTTCTTCCAAGAGTAATCTCCAAGATTCTGAAGGAATGCTCGTTTGTTCTGCTGGTAGCTCCGGCATGGCCTCACAGGTTTTGGTATGCGGATCTTGTCCGGATGGCCTCTTGCCAACCGTGGACTCTTCCGTTAAGACCAGACCTTCTGTCACAAGGCCCTCTTTTCCATCAGGATCTGAAATCCTTAAATTTAAAGGTATGGAGATTGAACGCTTGATTCTTGGTCAAAGAGGTTTCTCTGACTCCGTGATTAATACTATGTTACAGGCTCGTAAATCTGTATCTCGAGAGATATATTATAGAGTCTGGAAGACTTATATTTCTTGGTGTCTTTCTCATCATTTTTCTTGGCATTCTTTTAGAATACCGAGAATTTTACAGTTTCTTCAGGATGGTTTAGATAAGGGTTTGTCCGCAAGTTCTTTGAAAGGACAAATCTCTGCTCTTTCTGTTCTTTTTCACAGAAAGATTGCTATTCTTCCTGATATTCATTGTTTTGTACAAGCTTTGGTTCGTATAAAACCTGTCATTAAGTCAATTTCTCCTCCTTGGAGTTTGAATTTGGTTCTGGGAGCTCTTCAAGCTCCTCCGTTTGAACCTATGCATTCATTGGACATTACATTACTTTCTTGGAAAGTTTTGTTCCTTTTGGCCATCTCTTCTGCTAGAAGAGTTTCTGAATTATCTGCTCTTTCTTGTGAGTCTCCTTTTCTGATTTTTCATCAGGATAAGGCGGTGTTGCGAACTTCTTTTGAATTTTTACCTAAAGTTGTGAATTCCAACAACATTAGTAGAGAAATTGTGGTTCCTTCATTATGTCCTAATCCTAAGAATTCTAAGGAGAAATCGTTGCATTCTTTGGATGTTGTTAGAGCTTTGAAATATTATGTTGAAGCTACGAAATCTTTCCGTAAGACTTCTAGTCTATTTGTTATCTTTTCCGGTTCTAGGAAAGGCCAGAAAGCTTCTGCCATTTCTTTGGCATCTTGGTTGAAATCTTTAATTCATCTTGCCTATGTTGAGTCGGGTAAAATTCCGCCTCAGAGAATTACAGCTCATTCTACTAGGTCAGTATCTACTTCCTGGGCGTTTAGGAATGAAGCTTCGGTTGACCAGATCTGCAAAGCAGCAACTTGGTCCTCTTTGCATACTTTTACTAAATTCTACCATTTTGATGTATTTTCTTCTTCTGAAGCAGTTTTTGGTAGAAAAGTACTTCAGGCAGCGGTTTCAGTTTGAATCTTCTGCTTATGTTTTTCGTTAAACTTTATTTTGGGTGTGGATTATTTTCAGCAGGAATTGGCTGTCTTTATTTTATCCCTCCCTCTCTAGTGACTCTTGTGTGGAAAGATCCACATCTTGGGTAGTCATTATCCCATACGTCACTAGCTCATGGACTCTTGCTAATTACATGAAAGAAAACATAATTTATGTAAGAACTTACCTGATAAATTCATTTCTTTCATATTAGCAAGAGTCCATGAGGCCCGCCCTTTTTTTGTGGTGGTTATGATTTTGTATAAAGCACAATTATTCCAATTCCTTATTTTATATGCTTTCGCACTTTTTTTATCACCCCACTTCTTGGCTATTCGTTAAACTGAATTGTGGGTGTGGTGAGGGGTGTATTTATAGGCATTTTGAGGTTTGGGAAACTTTGCCCCTCCTGGTAGGAATGTATATCCCATACGTCACTAGCTCATGGACTCTTGCTAATATGAAAGAAATTAATTTATCAGGTAAGTTCTTACATAAATTATGTTTTTATGTTCCTTGGTTTCTGATTGTACCCCTTTTGTGTGTGGGGGGAGGGTTTGGATGAAAAAAGTCTAATGGACTAATAAAAAAAATATTGAATGAAATTTAAGTAACGTTATTATGATAAAAAAATATCTGGCATGAAATTAAAATCAATGTCTTTTTTATATTTTTTAAATATAAAAATCAAGAATGAAAATCGGGAGAATTATACCACTAATTTATAGTAATAAATCAATTATACAGCAATATTAAGACATTATTATATTTAGTTAACATATGACATGGGAAACATTCTTCTAGGTAAACTGCAAATTATATTTTTAATTTTTAAAAGGATTAGGCAGGTAAAATTAATAAAATATGAAAAATGTGTTTTAATTACAAATATGGTAACTAAAAAAATATTAAATAAACATGTTGCATTCAAGTAATGAATTGGCTATATCTACTGTGGTATTTTTGCAATAACAATATAATTAAAACTAATTTTGAAAAAATGAAATACTTTTGGAGCTCATGCAATACTGGAAATAACAGTTAAAGAGGACTTTAGAACAGCTGTTCGTCTTTATTATCATGTGACAAGGAAGTTGTGTGAAGATACTTGGGAAAGTATCAACATACATGTAAGTATGTAGAATCTATTTGCACTCCTGTGCTAACCGAACAGAGAGCTGTTTAAAGGGACAGCATACTGTAAAACTTGATTCCCCTTAACGGGACATTAAACACTACGGGGGAAATTTATCAAAGGTCTGGCAGACCTAATCAGTGCGGATCAGGTCCGCCAGACCTCGCTAAATGCGGAGAGCAATACGCTCGCTGTATTTAGCATTGCACCAGCAGCTCTTGTGAGCTGCTGGTGCAACGCCGCCCCCTGCAGATTTGCGGCCAATCAGCCACCAGTAGGGAGGTGTCAGTCAACCCGATCGTACTCGATCGGGTTGATTTTCGGCAATGTCTGTCCGCCTGCTCAGAGCAGGTGGACAGGGTTATGGAGCAGCTGCTTCATAACTGCTGTTTCTGGTGAGCCTGCAGGCTTGCCAGAAACACAGGCCCTCAAGCTCCATTCGAATGCCAGATTACAAGTGGCGTGCTAACAGTTGTGCACAAGCAAAAAAAAATGTTCACGACTATTTGCGTTTATCGAGTGTAGTGCTCTTATTAAGTAAAAAGTAAACGTGATCGCTTGAGTGCAATTGAAGTTAACATGCCAATGTGTCAGAACTCTGGTTAACTGTTTTGCAAAAAAGAAAGTGTTACAAAACACATACAAAATACAAAAGTACAGTTAAACTTTTAATATCACTATCTAATAAAAAATATTTTAAAAAATGCACAAAATTTTTTAAAAGGGGTCAAAGATATGAGGTCTCAGGTGTTAGAAAGAAAAAAGTCAGGCAAAGGGCTTTAACATTAAGATACATACATATACATGTCTAAAGATGTACATGTATGTATGTGTGTGTGTGTGTGTATATATGTATAGATAGATAGATAGATAGATAGATAGATAGATAGATAGATAGATAGATAGATAGATAGATAGATAGATAGATAGATAGATATCAAAATAACAAGAGTATTGCATTGAACAATGATATTGTTTTATTGGACTAACTATACATTTATATAATGACAAGCTTTCGGAAGAATGTCTTCCTTTTTCAAGTCTGTAGCAATACTTACCAATTTGATGGAATTTACAGATTATATATTAAAACACAGGCTAAAAAGACAGAAAGTGTTACAGAGGTCTGAATGCAGGGGGAGGAGGAAGTGTTGTAAAATAATGAGGGGTATGGTCTATTTTTTAGACCTTGTATCATTTTGATAGCCCTTCTTTACACATATTCCAGTTTGTTTATATCCTTCTGGAGAAATGGCCTCCAGAACCAGAACTGAACACAATACTCAAGATAAGGCCTAACTAATGATCTGTAAAGTGGCATAAGAACCTTATTATTTCTGCTGCAAATACCTCTACCAATACATAAAAGCATTTAGAGGCCTTACTTGCTGCAATACTACATTGTTTACTAAATGTTAAATCATCTGAAATAATAATTCTCAAGTCTCGTTCCTTATTTGTAACAGTCAGTAAAGTGTCATTGAGTCTGTAATTAACGTTTTGATTTTTCTTCCCTAAAGGGCCCCATGTATCAAGTGGCATGCGGAAAAGCTACATATTTCAGGAATATTTATAAATATTGAATGTCAAATAAAGGTTTATTATTAAAAAAAATGTTAACATTGATTTAAAAGGATACTGTATACAAGTACACACACATACATACAAGGTGCTGGACTGAGAAGAGCTTTAAGGTGTATATGTATGTGTGTGTACTTGTATATATGTATATGTGTTTGTGTATATACATATGTATGTATGTGTGCAGTGTTTTAAACTTAAATTCAACACCATAGTTTATATCAAAGTGCAAAACTCCTCTACTTGAGTGGAGGTTTAGCACACTCATGGCTTAGTGCTCCAGTAATAGCCCACATGAGTTTTTCAGTGCGCCCCAAAGAAGTCTATTATGTGGAGGATTTAGTGCACCCACACTGTCCGACAAGTGTGATCCACACCTTTGCTTCAGCAATAAAAAATAAAAACTTGTAATATGAACACAAAAACAAAAGTGCTGTTTTTGTGCTCCTCTTGTAATCTAGCCCTAAGTTTTTTTTATATGGTAATAAATATGATTTTTTTTATAAAAATAATTCCTTATTTGTTTTTTTTTACTCTGAGAAAAGCTGTGATGAAAGCTTTATGAAAAACCTGTGGAATTTTTTTTCAATGGTGGAAATATTATAATATAGGTTTATGTTTCCTTACTTAATTATAATAGGTTCCAAAAAACAATTTTTAGTATGTGTCGGGTTTTCTTAGATTTGGTAATTTGGCATATGTCATCATAAACAACTGTATATGTTGTGCTGTTTTGTAACCTTACTGATATCCCCTCTATTTATTAATATTGTATTCTTTACATCATCTGGCATGTATTACTTTTATTTTTGTACTTACACATCAAAATCAGCATGGTTTTACTTCAGGGAGATCATGTCAGACTAATCTAATTGACTTCTTTGATTATGTAACAAAAGTATTAGACAAGGGAGGAGCAGTTGATGTAGCATATCTAGATTTCAGCAACGCATTTGACACCGTCCCACACAATAAACTTATTCACAAACTATATCTCCTTGGTCTAGATTCACAAATTGTGAACTGGGTGGAATGCTGGCTTAAGGACAGAAAACAAAGTGTCTTAGTAAATGGAGTTCATTCAGCAGAGGGGGCTGTTACTAGTGGTGTTCCTCAGGGGTCAGTTCTGGGGCCTGTTTTGTTTAACATATTTATCTGCGATATCAGCAAAGGGCTACAGGGGAAAGTATGTCTCTTTGCAGATGATACAAAAATTTGCAGCAGAGTGGATGTTCCAGGGGGGGTAGACAAAATGAGAAGTGATATACAACAATTGGAGGATTGGACAAACGACTGGGATCTAAAGTTTAACACAGCAAAGTGTAAAATAATGCATTTAGGGAAGAAAAATCCAAATGTTAATTACAGACTCAATGACACTTTACTGACTGTTACAGACGAGGAACAGGACTTGTGAATTATTATTTCAGATGATTTAAAACTTAGTAAACAATGTAGTAATGCAGCGAGTAAGGCTAGCAGAATGCTTGGATGTATTGGTAGAGGTATTTGCAGCAGAAATAGTAAGGTTCTTATGCCACTTTATAGATCATTAGTTAGGCCTCATCTTGAGTATTGTGTGCAGTTCTGGAGACCATATCTTCAGAAGGATATTAACAAACTTGAATCTGTGCAAAGGAGGGCTACCAAAATGGTACATGGTCTAAAAAATAAAACTTACCAGGATAGGCTCAATGACCTAAATATGTATAGCTTAGAGGAGAAAAGGGAAAGAGGTGATATGATAGCAACTTTCAAGTACATTAAAGGGTTTAGTAAAACTGAGGCTGTGGGTATTTTACATAAAATGGAAAATTCAAGAACAAGGGGTCATGAGCTCAAGCTAAAGGGTAGTAGATTCAGGAGTAATTTGAGGAAGCACTTCTTTACAGAAAGAGTGATTGATTTATGGAATAAACTTCCTCAAGAGGTAGTAGCAACAAACACTGTGGGGGACTTTAAAAATGCATGGGACAAGCATAGGGCTATCCTACGAACTAGATAAGTTTATACTGTTAGGTAAGGTCGGGCAGACTTGCTGGGCCTATGGCTCTTATCTGCCATCAATATCTATGTTTCTATGTTTCTATATACATCAGAAAGTTCTAAGGAAGATTCATAAGATAACTGTATAGAATTATTTTATTAAGAAAATTCTAAAAATCCTCATTAATATAAGAACTTCAGGAATACCAATTACTGGTTAGTATTTGCATCTGATTTTCAGACAAAATTAGAAGCTTAAAGACCTGACAAGCTGGATAAAATCCCTAATAATCAGATTTAATTAAAGCAGAATGGATTACACCATGAAACAGGATTTTAATATCAATATGTTTCACAAAATGTATTCAGCTCCAAAGGTTAATATTATACATGCATGTTTTATTCTATAGTTCATATGGATACTATGAATGAGCAACTTCATGATCATAAATGTTGTATGTGGCACATTAGCTCTTCAGCATTACTTGAGAAAAGATTAAGCTGCATGCTTAAAAGATAACATTAAAGAGATATAACCCAAACCCAATTTTTTTCTTTCAGGATTCAGATGGGGCTGATTTATCAACAGTCGGTTGGACATGAGCCGCTGTAGTGGATCATGTCTGCCCGACATCGCTGAATTTAACATAGCTGAATTTAACATAGCACAAGCAGTTCTGGTGAACTGCTTGTGCAATGCCGCCCCATGAAGATTCACGGCCAATCGGATTTGCGGCCAGGGAGGTGGACTAGTTAAAGGGACATGAAACCCAATTTTTTTTCTTTTGTGATTTAGAAAGAGCATGTCATTTTAAACAACTTTCTAATTTGCTTCTATTATCTAATTTGCTTCATTCTCTTGAAATCACTTGCTGAAAAGCATATCTAGATATGTTCAGTAGCTGCTGATTGGTGGCTGCACATAAAGGCCTTGTGTGATTGGCTCACACATGTGCATTGCATTTCTTCAACAAAGGATATCTAAAGAATTGAGCAAATTAGATAATAGAAGTAAATTGGAAAGTTGTTTAAAATTGCATGCCCTATCTGAATCATGAAAGTTTAATTTTGACTAGACTGTCCCTTTAAGGAGCAGCGGTCTTAAAACTGCTGCTTCTTAACTGCTGTTCCGGCGAGCCCGAAGGCACCTATCCGCATTTTAATTTTGACCTTTCTATCTCTTTAAGCTATGGCAAAGGCACTGGGATCAGAATCGACAGAGAACGTTTTAGAATAAAAAAGGAAAATAGAATTTGAGAAAGTATGTGGTAAAAAGGTGTAAACATCACTGGTTGCACTACTTATGTTAGTTTATTGGGATTAATATGACTAGAGAAGAAAACTGACCGGGAGGTTGGCCAACCCTTAACAAGCAGAACATAATTTGAGATCAATAATCATAGCATATAAAAAACAAGAAAAGCATTGGATTTATAAATGTAAAATGAAATAAATAAGGGGGTTCTGTATAAAATATTATGTGTTAACTAGCATCAATACAGTACTACTACACAGTACTACTATAGTGGTACAGAAAACAGTGTGCTATATCATATTATACATATAGAAACATTGATTTTCAGGGCAGATAAGAACCATAGGCCCAACAAATCTGCTCAATATTTCCTAGAAGTATAAATGTATCAGTTTGTGGGATAGTTGTATGCTTATCACAGGCATTCTTAAATTCCCCCACAGTATTTATCATTACCATTTCTTGTGGATTTTAATTCTATCAATCACCCTTTCTGTAAAGAAGTGTTCTGCAAATTACTCCTGAATCTATTACCCTTCAGATCAAGATCATGATCCCATGATCTTGATTTTTTTTTTAATGAAAAATACTCACAATCTCAGCTTTACTAAGCCCCTTAATATACTTGAAAGTTACTAACATATCACTTCTTTCAATTCTCTCCTCTAAGCTATACATATTTTGGTCATTGAGCTTCACCTTCTGAAGATAAGGCCTCTAGAACTGCACACAATACTCAAGATGAGGCCTAACTAATGATCTATAAAGTGACATAAGAACTTTACTATTTCTTCTGCAAATACCTCTACCAATACAACCAAGCATTCTACTGGCCTTACTCGCTGCAATGCTACATTGTTAACTACATTTTAAATCATCTCAAATAATTATTCACAAGCCCGGTTCCTCATTTGTAACAGTCAGTAAAGTGTCATTGAGTCTGTAATAATGTTTGGATTTTTCCTTCCTAAATGCATAATTTTGCACTTTGCAATGTTAAACCTTAGATCCCAGTCATTTGTTCAATCCTGGAATTTTTTATATCACTTCTCATTTGGTCTACCCCCCCCCCACACACACACACACTTGAACATCTACACTGTTACAAATTTTTGTATCACCTGCAAACAGACATACTGAGGCCCATTTATCAAGCTACGTATGGAGATTGTGGGCCCGTGTTTCTGGCGAGTCTTCAGCTGCTCCATAACCCTGTCTGCGGACAGGAATTGCTACAATTCAACCCGATCGAGTATGATCGGGTTGATTGACACCTCACTGCTGGCGCAGTGAGTCTACACGGTGCAATGCTGAATACGGAGAGTGTATTGCTCTCCTCATTCAGCGAGGTGTTGCGGACCTGATCCAAACTGTTGGATCAGGTCCACAAGACCGTTGTTAAATAGGCCTCACTGCCTCCTGATAAATTTATTAAACAAAACAGGCTCCATAATTGACCCTGTCATGCAGAACATTGGCATGTGAAATATTTACAGTAAAAAAATAATTTAAACATTTATTAAATATGAATATTGCATAAATATGCCTTGACATGTTTTCATCTACTTGACTGCAAAGGGCTCAAATGCACTTGTATGTGTTTATATACTGTATGTCTGTAAATGCATAAATACATATGTACACACACACACATATATATATATATATATATATATATATATATACACATACACACATATACATATGTAGACTAGGGATGGGCAAATGTTTTGCAACATTCAAAAATTGAAACAAATTTTAACACATTCGTTTGTTCGTTTTGATTTTCGAATGTTTGCTCAACATTTTAACTCTCTTGTTTTATGTGTAGTATTTCTAATGCTTTCTTTTAATGTAATATTCTATTTCAATTTTTCTAATAATTCAATTTGAATTATGCAATATTCAAATTAAAAAATTCTAATCTGTGTATATGTAACTACTTCTAATGCTCTCTTTAAATGTACTATTCGAAATATGCAATATTCAAATTCGAAACATTCAAATTTACATATTTGTATCTATTACGTATCAATTTACTAAATTCACTACCACATGAACTATTGAACTTCTGAATAGTATTTGTTAAATTGAATGTTACATTCGAAATTTCAAATATTGATATTTGATTTCAAATTTTAATGGATTTTCATTCTTATAAACATTCGAATGTCCAAAGCGAATGTCCACAGAACTATTCAATGTACCAAATGAATTACACTTTCAACACATTCGCCCATCCCTAATTTAGACATGTATATGTATGTATCTCCATGTTAAGACCTCATACCTTTGAGCCTTTATAACTTTTTAGTGCATTTTTTTAAAAATATTATTTATCAGTGTTTTTCTGATTGTAATGTATTTTTTATTTGTTTTGTGACACTTTTTTGATTCACAAACTAATTAACCAGAGTTTTGAGGACGTACTAGCCCGACACGCGTTAACTTCAATTACGATGAAGCAATTGCGTTTAGTTATAGATGAAGGAAAAAGAAAAAGATGCAGGCACTACTGTGGGTAACTTAAAAACAATAAGTCTTTATTTGAAAAGCCATAAAAAATAAACAGCTACAACCGTCGGTTGTAGCTGTTTATTTTTTATGGCTTTTCAAATAAAGACTTAGGCCTAGATTTAGAGTTCGGCGGTAAAAGGGCTGTTAACGCTCCGCGGGTTTTTTTCTGGCCGCACCATAAATTTAACTCTGGTATCGAGAGTTAAAACAAATGCTGCGTTAGGCTCCAAAAAAGGAGCGTAGAGCATTTTTACCGCAAATGCAACTCTCGATACCAGAGTTGCTTACGGACGCGGCCGGCATCAAAAACGTGCTCGTGCACGATTCTCCCATAGGAAACAATGGGGCTGTTTGAGCTGAAAAAAAACCTAACACCTGCAAAAAAGCAGCGTTCAGCTCCTAACGCAGCCCCATTGTTTCCTATGGGGAAACACTTCCTACGTCTGCACCTAACACCCTAACATGTACCCCGAGTCTAAACACCCCTAACCTTACACTTATTAACCCCTAATCTGCCGCCCCCCGCTATCGCTGACCCCTGCATTACACTTTTAACCCCTAATCTGCCGCTCCGTAAACCGCCGCCACCTACGTTATCCCTATGTACCCCTAATCTGCTGCCCTAACATCGCCGACCCCTATGTTATATTTATTAACCCCTAATCTGCCCCCCACAACGTCGCCGACACCTACCTACACTTATTAACCCCTAATCTGCCGAGCGGACCTGAGCGCTACTATAATAAAGTTATTAACCCCTAATCCGCCTCACTAACCCTATCATAAATAGTATTAACCCCTAATCTGCCCTCCCTAACATCGCCGACACCTACCTTCAATTATTAACCCCTAATCTGCCGACCGGAGCTCACCGCTATTCTAATAAATGTATTAACCCCTAAAGCTAAGTCTAACCCTAACACTAACACCCCCCTAAGTTAAATATAATTTTTATCTAACGAAATAAATTAACTCTTATTAAATAAATAATTCCTATTTAAAGCTAAATACTTACCTGTAAAATACATCCTAATATAGCTACAATATAAATTATAATTATATTATAGCTATTTTAGGATTAATATTTATTTTACAGGCAACTTTGTAATTATTTTAACCAGGTACAATAGCTATTAAATAGTTAAGAACTATTTAATAGTTACCTAGTTAAAATAATTACAAATTTACCTGTAAAATAAATCCTAACCTAAGATATAATTAAACCTAACACTACCCTATCAATAAAATAATTAAATAAACTACCTACAATTACCTACAATTAACCTAACACTACACTATCAATAAATTAATTAAACACAATTGCTACAAATAAATACAATTAAATAAACTATCTAAAGTACAAAAAATAAAAAAGAACTAAGTTACAGAAAATAATAAAATATTTACAAACATAAGAAAAATATTACAACAATTTTAAACTAATTACACCTACTCTAAGCCCCCTAATAAAATAACAAAGCCCCCAAAATAAAAAATTCCCTACCCTATTCTAAAATACAAATATTACAAGCTCTTTTACCTTACCAGCCCTGAACAGGGCCCTTTGCGGGGCATGCCCCAAGAATTTCAGCTCTTTTGCCTGTAAAAAAAAACATACAATACCCCCCCCCCAACATTACAACCCACCACCCACATACCCCTAATCTAACCCAAACCCCCCTTAAATAAACCTAACACTACCCCCCTGATGATCTTCCTACCTTGTCTTCACCATGCCAGGTTCACCGATCCGTCCTGGCTCCAAGATCTTCATCCACCCCAAGCGGGGGCTAGACATCCACTGAAGAAGTCCAGAAGAGGGTCCAAAGTCTTCCTCCTATCCGGCAAGAAGAGGACATCCGGACCGGCAAACATCTTCTCCAAGCGGCATCTTCTATCTTCTTCCATCCGATGACGACCGGCTCCATCTTGAAGACCTCCAGCGCGGATCCATCCTCTTCTTCCGACGACTAGACGACGAATGACGGTTCCTTTAAGGGACGTCATCCAAGATGGCGTCCCTCGAATTCCGATTGGCTGATAGGATTCTATCAGCCAATCGGAATTAAGGTAGGAATTTTCTGATTGGCTGATGGAATCAGCCAATCAGAATATAGTTCAATCCGATTGGCTGATCCAATCAGCCAATCAGATTGAGCTCGCATTCTATTGGCTGATCGGAACGGATCAGCCAATCGGATTGAACTATATTCTGATTGGCTGATTCCATCAGCCAATCAGAAAATTCCTACCTTAATTCGAGGGACGCCATCTTGGATGACGTCCCTTAAAGGAACCGTCATTCGTCGTCTAGTCGTCGGAAGAAGAGGATGGATCCGCGCTGGAGGTCTTCAAGATGGAGCCGGTCGTCATCGGATGGAAGAAGATAGAAGATGCCGCTTGGAGAAGATGTTTGCCGGTCCGGATGTCCTCTTCTTGCCGGATAGGAGGAAGACTTTGGACCCTCTTCTGGACTTCTTCAGTGGATGTCTAGCCCCCGCTTGGGGTGGATGAAGATCTTGGAGCCAGGACGGATCGGTGAACCTGGCATGGTGAAGACAAGGTAGGAAGATCATCAGGGGGGTAGTGTTAGGTTTATTTAAGGGGGGTTTGGGTTAGATTAGGGGTATGTGGGTGGTGGGTTGTAATGTTGGGGGGGGGGTATTGTATGTTTTTTTTTACAGGCAAAAGAGCTGAAATTCTTGGGGCATGCCCCGCAAAGGGCCCTGTTCAGGGCTGGTAAGGTAAAAGAGCTTGTAATATTTGTATTTTAGAATAGGGTAGGGAATTTTTTATTTTGGGGGGCTTTGTTATTTTATTAGGGGGCTTAGAGTAGGTGTAATTAGTTTAAAATTGTTGTAATATTTTTCTTATGTTTGTAAATATTTTATTATTTTCTGTAACTTAGTTCTTTTTTATTTTTTGTACTTTAGATAGTTTATTTAATTGTATTTATTTGTAGCAATTGTGTTTAATTAATTTATTGATAGTGTAGTGTTAGGTTAATTGTAGGTAATTGTAGGTAGTTTATTTAATTATTTTATTGATAGGGTAGTGTTAGGTTTAATTATATCTTAGGTTAGGATTTATTTTACAGGTAAATTTGTAATTATTTTAACTAGGTAACTATTAAATAGTTCTTAACTATTTAATAGCTATTGTACCTGGTTAAAATAATTACAAAGTTGCCTGTAAAATAAATATTAATCCTAAAATAGCTATAATATAATTATAATTTATATTGTAGCTATATTAGGATGTATTTTACAGGTAAGTATTTAGCTTTAAATAGGAATTATTTATTTATTAAGAGTTAATTTATTTCGTTAGATAAAAATTATATTTAACTTAGGGGGGTGTTAGTGTTAGGGTTAGACTTAGCTTTAGGGGTTAATACATTTATTAGAATAGCGGTGAGCTCCGGTCGGCAGATTAGGGGTTAATAATTGAAGGTAGGTGTCGGCGATGTTAGGGAGGGCAGATTAGGGGTTAATACTATTTATGATAGGGTTAGTGAGGCGGATTAGGGGTTAATAACTTTATTATAGTAGCGCTCAGGTCCGCTCGGCAGATTAGGGGTTAATAAGTGTAGGTAGGTGTCGGCGACGTTGTGGGGGGCAGATTAGGGGTTAATAAATATAACATAGGGGTCGGCGATGTTAGGGGTAGCAGATTAGGGGTACATAGGGATAACGTAGGTGGCGGCGATTTGCGGTCGGAAGATTAGGGGTTAATTATTTTAAGTAGCTTGCGGCGACGTTGTGGGGGGCAAGTTAGGGGTTAATAGATATAATACAGGGGTCGGCGGTGTTAGGGGCAGCAGATTAGGGGTACATAAGTATAACGTAGGTGGCGGTCGGCAGATTAGGGGTTAAAAATTTTAATCGAGTGGCGGCGATGTGGGGGGACCTCGGTTTAGGGGTACATAGGTAGTTTATGGGTGTTAGTGTACTTTAGGGTACAGTAGTTAAGAGCTTTAGAAACCGGCGTTAGCCAGAAAGCTCTTAACTCCTGCTATTTTCAGGCGGCTGGAATCTTGTCGTTAGAGCTCTAACGCTCACTGCAGAAACGACTCTAAATACCAGCGTTAGAAAGATCCCATTGAAAAGATAGGCTACGCAAATGGCGTAGGGGGATCTGCGGTATGGAAAAGTCGCGGCTGAAAAGTGAGCGTTAGACCCTTTAATCACTGACTCCAAATACCAGCGGGCGCCCAAAACCAGCGTTAGGAGCCTCTAACGCTGGTTTTGACGGCTACCGCCGAACTCTAAATCTAGGCCTTATTGTTTTTAAGTTACCCACAGTAGTGCCTGCATCTTTTTCTTTTTCCTTCATCTACAAAGTGGCTGGGTTTCGCCACTGCTACGGCACTCCGTTGGCTCTCTATGGAAGGACTATACTGATACCGGCGTCACTTCCGGTTGTCTCGCTGAGTCCGCAGACGCTGCTAGGAACGCCGCACCTAAATGCGTTTAGTTATAACTTGCAATATAAGCTCTAGACCTGACACACACAAACACCCACAATAAGCCCCTTTTTGCTTGCGTGTTACTGTTTGTGCACCACTCGTTATCTGGCCCTAAAAGTTTTGTTCAAAAAATGAATGTTTAATGTTCTGCAATAATTTAGAATGAACAAATGTATTGAAAATCATTATGTTTAGCAGTTAGCAAACAGTTGAATTATGCTCTAATGTTTTGGACATAATGCAATCATCAGTATCCTTGTCATGGATTCCTGAACACAGCAACTCTGATCAGATAATCAATTGACCAATATAATATTGACGATAAGATAAAAAAGTACAAATGTTCTCATTCTGCACTTTATACTACACTTATCATATAGTATCTGAATACACATCCTCACATCCATTAACATTGATTATCAAATCATAAGTTATTTATTTTTTCACTATTGCTGACGTCTAAGTAGTTTGTATCTAAAATCCCTTCTTTCCTCTCATTTCATAATCAGTGGTGGATTAAAACACTGTGCCAATCTCATTCTTTTGTGATATAAGCTAACATTTAAAGGGACACTGAACCCAATTTTTCTCTTTTGTGATTCAGATAGAGCATGCAATTTTAAGCAACTTTCTATATTACTCCTATTAGCAAATGTTTTTCATTCTCTTGGTATCTTTATTTGAAAAGCAAGAATGTAAGTTTAGATGCCGGCTCATTTTGGTGAACAACCTGGGTTGTTCTTGCTGATTGGTGGATACATTCATCCACCAATAAACAAGTGCTGTCCAAGGTTCTGGACTTTCTTTTTCAAATAAAGAAATCAAGAGAACGAAGAAAAATTGATAATAGGAGTCAATTAGAAAGTTGCTTAAAATGGCATGCTCTATCTGAATCATGAAAGAAAAAAATTTGGGTTCAGTGTCCCTTTAAGGGCAAATAACACTATTTGTAAATAACATTTTTTTCCAGCATTAAAGGGATGTGAAACCACAAAAATGTATTTTGTGATTTAGACTGGGCATACAATTTTTAAAATGTTTCCAATTTACATATATTATCAAAATTCTCTTGGTATTCTTTGTTGAAGAGATATCTAGATAGGTGTCTAGAGAACAACATGGCAGGAAATAGTGCTGCCATTTAGTGTACTTGCAAATGGATAACCTTCTTGCAAAGCTGCTGCCATATAGTGCTGCAGACATGTGTACGCACCTGAGCTTATGTCCCTGCTTTTCAACGAAAGATACCAAAAGAACAAATAATGTTTTATAATAGAATTGAAATAGAAAGCTGTTTAAAATTGCATGTTCTATTTGAATCATGAAAAAAAATATTGTGTTTCATGTCCCAGAAGCCGCTGGGACTTTGAGCATCTTAAAGGGACAGTATACTGTAAAATAGTTTTCACCCTTAATATAGTTCCATTAATTTATTAAATCAGCTGCAACTCATGGGTAATGGTTCAGTTAGGTGTATTCTTGTATATGAAATACCTGTTTTCGCTCTTTGAAATCACAACTCATTCAAATGTTCTGAGGTTGCAGACAGCTTATAAGCAGATCTCCTTATCATACAACTCTCTATAAACACAAAATACTTCCTTATAATATCTCTGTTTGTATACACAAAGCCAATACTTAGAGAGAGCAATTGAAAATAAACATTTGAGTGCCTATTTTTGTGGCAATTTGTGCCATGCCCACTAGCAGTGTCATTTCTTCTGCTAGCTCTTGATTCTAAAGCTTTTTGTAACCATTTCTGCCAATTTACACAGGTGGTAGTCTCAACAGGCAAAATCAGCTATTTAACATGACAAAATAAAGGTAAAGTAGTGATTTTTGAATACACTTGAGCAGGTAAAATGGATCATTAGAAACACATTGAGGGAGAATTTTTTTGACCATCCCTTTAAGCAATTTTAATCAATCTTTTTATCTTACACTTAAGCTCATTCATTTCAACTCAAGGAACAATCCAGTTGTAGTTAACTGTACAACTCAAAAAAGATATTAAAAATGTTTGGATTATGTTACATATTTTCAGCATAACATTATTATAAAGCTATATTTTATTTAGCAAATTTGTGTATTTTTAAGCCATATTTGTGTACTTCTGAATTTTTTTAAGCATTGCCTATACATAGCCTCAAGCTCCTGTCACATATCCATGCCACGGGCTTTAGAATCACAGATTGAAAGCAACAAGAAAAAATCTTAAGAACTGTACAATAATATTAAAATATTTGTATTATAAGTTGTTTGTAGAGCTCCAACAGATTTGGTATCACTATAAACAGAGGTATGATATGCAGAATTATATAACATTATTTTTTAGGGCTACTGCCCCTTTAATAGGGAAAAAGTAGGTAGAGGGCCCTACCAAGAGTTGCACTGTTATAGTCAGCTCTCATGAAGGTGATCTACAAACAGCTGGGCTCATAGATTTACATGCTAAGGGGTTTCACATGGATAACAAATGAGGGGAGGAACTTGAAAGAGGAGCACTTGAAACTTTCAAAACTAAGGGAGAGTCTTTTGGAGCGAAGCAGAGAGTTCCACAAGATGGGAGCCAGTATGGAGAAGTCTTGTAGATGGGAATGTGAGGAGGTAACAAGAGAGGAGGTGAGTAGGAGGTCATGACCAGAGCAAAGGGGACGGGACACACACATATACACAGAAACAATACAGAGAAAATATTGATACAGCTATAAATATTATTATTTAAGCCAGAGAAAATGCACAATAAAACTTTTACCAACCTCAACTTGAATAATAAGTCCTGGCTTTATAACCTCACTAAAATCAAACCCATAAAGAAGAAATGAAACGTTTTTTTGACACATTTGCCTCCTTACTTTCATGTTTCTTTTTTAAGTACATTTTCATATCCACTGCTGTCATGTCCTTCATTTCTTTTTTTTCCCTGTCATGTGTATCGACTTCAAAATAATGCAGTTGTCATCTTCAAAGCCTGCATGAGTTCCAAGAATATTCTTTCTTCCTTTTATAGCATACCTGACATTTTCTTCGATTAATTACACTCAAAGGTTAAGTCCTATAGTTGAATTACATCAAATGACACAATGAAGATATGGAGATGTTTTCACTAAATGTAATGTTCTCAAGCAGGTAAAATGTATAACTGGGAGATCATTTTACAGTAAAATACCCCTTTAAACACGTGAAACACTAAAAGAATTCTGAGTACTGCAAGCTTTTCAAGGGTGGCTTGTAGATGTTTCACAGACCTTCAAAGAACTAAAAATTACAAGCAAAGGCTATTTATTTTTAATATCAATGATGACTGCCTAATGTGTTAAAATGCAGATTTTGTTCACTGTATTTAATTTATCATAAAATATGTAATTAGGTGAAATAAAAAAAACTTTGCAATTCATTTTCATTATTTATTTTGTCCACCTTTCGTTTATTTTTGCATGCGCATATTTTAGTGCAAGAATGACCTGCTCTAATTTGATACAGCATGTACTTTTAGTACTACTGACCCTGTAATTCCATGTGTTTTACCACTGTAAAGTGCTACTCTATAGCTGTCTGGTCTGACAAGATTATCTAAGAAATCTTATCATTTCTGCGAGCTCCGTCAACTAGTTTTAGCTTGAGATCTGCTTATCCCGTTATGCAGCTTTCTGGATGTGAAGGAGACACATAAATTACAATATAAGGGCTAAATAAAAAAATAAAAAATAAAAAAAAGATTTTGCAGGATTTCTGTCTATTACAGCAAGATTTTAATTATCCGGCCATTAATTAAAGCCTCAATAAAAGACACTGCAACTAAATTGTGCAACTGTGGCTTCTGTTTGGATCAGTGGCTGTTTCTGCTTGGTACCAGCAGCTTTCTGAGTGGTACTTTAACTTTCTGTTGAATTCCTTTTGCATTGGTTAAACACATAAACGTACAAGGTCAGTAGTGCTAATATGACTTGCTCTAATGAAGTAAAACGTAATATTTTACACTACAATTTCCCTTTAACTCTGAAAATTGTGGATTTTTCAGCTCCTCTAAGAAATGGAAAATCATGTTCTGACTTCACAAGCTTAAAGGGACAGTAAACCTAGCTTTTTTCTTAAAAAAAATATTTCTAAATGCCACATGTTGATATAACGATATAGCTATATATCACCTTTGCAAACATTGTAGATCGTTATTAAAATCTTAACGAAACTCACTTTCATGTTCTGAACTCTGGCCGCCCAATGCTGGTAATGTATTTTTTTCCTAACCTATCCCCTATGACCGTGCAGCTCCTTGATTGACAGGGCTTGTTGGAGACATACTAGGCATGCACAATATCAAGCTCCACAGGAACGCGCTAGTGCAGCTATTGCGCATGTGCAGTTTGAATTTACGGTGAGAATCACTTGCCTGGAAATAGACTGTGAATGCGCAAAAATGGGAGTTACTAGGGGCGCAATTAGCTCTTCCCATGGGATGGACTGTGAGCCTAGATTACACTCCCACTGCAGGATCGGCTCGATGGGCGACGAGATTGCATTTATATAACTAATGTTTTGGGTAATTTGAATATATATAACTTTATTTTACAAATGTGATTACAATTATTTTTATCTGTTTGTGCCCATAAGATTTCAGTCTAACTATATGTGAGCGGTAACACACGTTAATTTACTGACACTTTAAACCTGCTGCATTCTAATTAGTGACTGATAATTTATAGCTCCCGTTATTTGACCTCAGCATATGCAAAAATAGGCTTTTGGAAGAGCATGTCCTTATACTGAAAAGCAATTCAAGTTCTGCTAACCAAATATTACAATTAAAAAATGCTGTTCAAACAATTGAGGACCACTAAACACAGTAGAATAACATAAACAATACATTTATAATAAAGAGACAATGCAAAAGTACTTAGTTTGAATTTCAAATAGGTAGACGATTTCCTTCTGAAAAATGTCAAAGTTAGTTACAATTTCCTTCCTAATGCAACATGTGACAGCCATCAGCCAACCACAAAATACAGATACATATATCCTGTGAATCTTGCACATGCTCAGTAGGAGTTGGTGCCTCAGAAAGTGTGCATATAAAAAAGCTGTGCACATTTAGATAATGGAAGTGAATTGGAAATTTGTTTACATTTTGCTGTGCTATATAAATGATGAAAGCTTAATTTTAACTTGACTGCCCACTTAATCTGTATGCACACCATTTGCAATACAATGTTAAATTGCTTATACATATTGTGTGTACATAAAATGATTTTGTATAATTAGTTTTATCGAAGTGATGCAGCATTTCCGTTAAAAGCTAACTAGAAAATATCACATGAACTTCTCTATATAAAAAAGGAAGGTATTCAACCTAAAAATGTCCCCAGCATCCACATCTTATTGTCAAGGGACGTTAGGTATCCAATCAGGATGCTTGTCCTGGGACTTGCAAGTGAGCATTCATCTAGTACAGTCACTTTATTTCCCTCAGTTTAAATAAGTTTTCAAGGAAATCTCAGGAGATCACAATAAAGCAAAATGTGATCTTGGTACTGCTGATGATGCTGATTGGTTGTTGTTTTCATGATGCAGATGACAGTAAAAAGAGAAGCTGAAGAAAAACTGCTCTTAGTGCACTTACTGTGGTGAGCTGAAGAAATGATGAGGTAAAATAAAGAGATGTTTATGAGATCTTTTCCAGTTAGCTTGTGATTTCATACTTTAGTAATATGTACCTTTAAAAATTCCATATAAACAAAGCCAGAAGGTGAAACGTAGTTTGGGGACATTACAACACTACGTCACAGGGTGGTGTGAACTCTAACACGGACACAAATCGCAACGCATCAGATTACATGCTGCAGTTGTGCAACAGCAACAATGTATGTTAAATCTGGTATAATCAAACAGTTCTTGCATGGAGAGTGTAAGTATAGTGATGTTTAAACAGTTTACTCCAAAATTTGTATTATTTGAAAAGAGAGATAATCCCTTTATTACCCATTCTCCATTGTTGCACAGTCAACATGGATATAATAATATATTTTTTACTTCTGTGATTAGATTGTAGCTAAGCCACCTTATCACAAGACTAGTTGTTTATTATCTATTGACTTGCATTTCAGCCAATTAGTGCAGTGTCATGCACAACGCCACAGGAGAGAGCACAATGTTATCTTTATGACCCACATGAATTAGCAGTCCTTTGTTGCAAAAAGCTAATTAAAAAAACATGTGATAAGAGGCTGTCTGTAGCAGCTTAGAAAGGTTTAAATGTTATACTTTAGTATATTAATATAACAATGTTGGTTGTACAAAGCTGGGGAATAGGTACTAAAGGCGTTATCTATCTTTTTAAGCATTAACAATTTTGGTCTAGACTATCCCTTTAATGAATAAATCGGAACCCCCTTTACCTGGGCTTCCACTGTTTATTGAAAGGAAATATTAGAGCTAACATAGCTCTCAGCTGTGTAAGTACCATTGATTTGCAGCCATATTGATATATATTGAAACAGTATTACACTTTATATTTTTTTTAAGAAGACCTGGAAACACTTATGGAAGTTTCTTAAATACTTTAGTGCATGGTTATTCCATGCTTCTCCTGATCAAAATTCTTGTGTTATTTCCTGACAGGGGTTTATAAACTCCCCTCCCCTTGTCTTCTTGTTCACCTGCTGAACTCCTATCAAGTGGGGTCAAATGTGTCCTCCTCCTTCCATGCCTGTCATCCGGGCTTTTCTTTAGATGTGTAGGTATATAACTGAAAGAGATTTACCTGAATACCTAGTATATAAGGCTCAGGGCTGATGATCCAATCATCTCCTCTTAAAAGAGATGATCTACAAAAATCTAGCTGTGATACAAGGTCCCCAATGGTCAAAAGCCCATTTTACACAATGAGCTGCATGTTTCCCCATGGGGCAAAATCTACATTCCTGAATGTGATTCTGAGATACATACATGATAATGCTCAACCATATCAAAAGCACATGTATGTTGTAAAAAATGGAATCATGTTACATATAAAATGCAAATTTACAAATCATCCTTAAATTAAGCGGGAAAAGTATATTCAATAAATATGTAAAAACTTGTAAATGGTAATTGACAAAGACATAATTGATGGAATCATAAACAAAATGTCAAAATGTCCTTATATTTCTATTGTGAAATGAGTCTTGTAGTTTTAGCCTGAACCAGGATGTTCCTTTGGTGTGAATGTGCTTTGAAAACTATTGCTACCAGGTGCTTACTTTGCAACAGGTGCTTACTTTGCAACATTCTTCATTCTATTGAGCATTATTACATTCTAAGAAATCAAACTCACAATTTGTCAAGAATACCAGATTTGCTGACTTTTTGGGTTAAATAATTATGTAAGCTCTACCCATGCGAGAGATTAATGTCTCCTTGATAACACATTTTAGATTTTCAGGCATTTAGTTAATTTTTAGTTGATTGTGAAGCCTGGTTTAATAATAATTGTGCAATGTCTCGAGAAACCTATATGTGTCAATAAGGTGAGTGTATGTATAAGTGTGAGTGGGTGCCCCACATCTGTGTAATGAGAATAGCTACATGGCAACTAAGCCTAGGTCTTCCAGTTACTAATGCTGAAGCTTTACCATTTAGACACAGGTAGGCTTCACCTCTTGCCAGCTGCAGCAAATCTGGAATTAACTCCAGTCCTTCAATACCCAGCACTTCCTGTATTCTGTCCCTGTTTTATTTGGATTCATTTCCTGGGTGTGCTGCTCCTGTGTTTGTTGTTTAATATTTTCAAACTTTTTGCCTAATTCCTGCCTACTCTCCTGCCTGCCGATTGTGTACTTTGTTGCCAGCTTGTGTCTAGTCCCCTGCCAGTCCTATTCTCCTGGATCCTTTGCAGCTGGTATCTTACAGTGTAATCAGAGATCAAAATTTCCACTAGCCTGTTAGCCATTGGCGAGTGAAAATTTAACAGTGGCAAGTGAAAGTTAGTGAGTGAATGTTGGGCTACCTGCTACAAATATTATCTAAAGGGATATTATATATCCATGAAAGGGAAGAATATAATATTCCTCTAGGGCTATAGGCAACCCATTAGTTACTTCTGTAAGGGTAAACAGGGGCAGAGAGAAATTGGAGAGGAAACATGAGAGTGGATAAAAAGATAGAGTGAAGAGATATGAGAGAGGAGAGAGAGTGAAAAGAGAAGATATGGCCTGGGAGAAGGGAAGGGGTTAAAAGAGAGATTGGAGAGAGGAGGGAGTGGAGGAAGATAGATGAGATATCATAATGTGTGTGTGCGAGTTTGTGTGCATATTTTCAGGAAAATTTATATAATTCATTTCTAATATTCCCCAAAAAGTCACCATTATATATTGCTTTACAAAAGAAAAATGTTTTTCATTTTTTTACTTTGTAGAAAAAAATAAGTGAAAGTTAAACTGTAGAAGCAGTTCCATAAAATACAACTGAAATAACATTACGATGTTCACCATGTATGTAACAAAGAATCATCACTACTGCAATCACTGTCAGTATTTCCATTTTCCTCTGTCATGCACTTAACAGTCTGTAAAAGCCATTACATGCACCAACATGCACAGCTTATATCAAATAATAATAACCTTTGAATCAATGTTTCTAACTGAGACTGATAAGTGTAAAGAATTATTCAAATGGTCCATTTTGTGACTTCTGAAAGAAATGTGAGACGCTGTCTTTACTATCACATGCCCTAGCAAATATCTTAACCAACCATCTATTTCAATTACTCTTGCAGAAACAATTGAAAATTCAAAAGTCTATTAATAATTTCAGGGCAAAAATACAGTTCTATATCTCTGTATATATTACTTTAGCTAAAATAAATAGCAAGATGATTTCTGACCTGGAGCCTTCAAAGTTTATAAAATTGTTTTGAAAGAATTAGAGATATTTATAAACTCAGTTAGTATTTATTGTGCATAAATACTAAATGAGTTTATAAATATCTCTATTTTTTTCAAAACATTTTTATTAATTAGTTTTGTAATCTATAATAATTTACAAGCATACAACTCATTCACATGATCTTATCTATCTTTACTGTGTTTAACTATATAATGAGTATAAGGGGTCAATGCATTAATGTGCGAGCGGACATGATACAATGTAGCGTATCATGTCCGCTGCAAATCGATAAATGCCAACAAACATATGCTGTCGGCATTTATCATTGCACCAGCAGATCTTTGCAATACCGCCCCCTACAGATTCGTGGCCAATCGGACACTAGCTGGGGGTGTCAATCAACCCGATCGTATTCGATCAGGTTCATTTCTGTCCGCCACCTCAGAACAGGTGGACAGGTTATGGAGCAGCGATCTTTAGACAAGCCGTACAGATCTTGATAAATTGACCCCTAAATGTAAGATTAATAATTCCAAGCCCATCCTCTGCACATTTTACCACCTGTCCTCAGACCTTCCTAACAGACCAGATTTTGAGGATATCTGAATCAGCTGATAAGTAAAAATGGTTGTTTTACCTGCTTTCATCCAAGGTGATCCTGAAAATCTGTCCTGTTAGGGAGGTCTGAAGAAAGGTTTGAAAAACATTGGATCTATGGCTAGTGTAATCAAAACATCATGGGTCAGTCTAAGACACTGGTTTTCAAACCTGTCCACAGGCCTCCCTAACAGACCAGATATTGAGGATATCTGAACTGGCCCAGCATAATTATTTTAAATAGACAGTAAAGTCAAAATTATATTTTCATGATTCTGAAATAACATGCCATTTAAAGGGACATGAAACCATTTTGTCCTTTTATGATTTAGACGGAGCATGCAATTTTAAACAACTTTCCAATTTATTTCTATTATCTAATTTGTTTTGCCCCCTTTATATCCCTTTTTGAAAAGTATACATAGGTAGGCTCAGAAGCTGCTGATTAGCGGTTCAGTTATTGTGTTCAGCGATCTCCCAGTATTGCATAACTGCTCCTTCAACAAAGGATACAAAGATAATAAAGCAAATTAGATAATAGAAGTCAAATGGAAAGTTGTTTAAAACGGTATGCTCTATGAATCATGAAAAAAATGAAATTTTGGTTTCATTTCAACTTTTCAACCTATTTTAGTTATCAAATTTGCTTCATTCTCTTGGTATCCTTTGTTGAAAAGTAAAGCTGCAATGGTCTACTAAGAGCTAGCTAAACACATCTGGTAAGCCAATGACAAGAGGAATATTAGTGCAGCAACCAATCACCAACTAGTTTACAGCAGTGCATTGCTACTCCTGAGCCAACCTAGGCATGCTCTTCCACAAATCGATACTAAGAGAACAAAGTAAATTTGTCATAGAAGTACATTTGAAAGTTTCTTAAAATTATGAGCTCTATATAAATCTTGAAAGTTTAATTTTGACTTTACTGTCCCTTTAATATCCACACAAAAGCAAAAATAAGCTCCATTGTCAACCCATGTACAGATTTCTCACACCCACAACCATGCGGGTAACCTAAGAGGGTCTTTTTACCCCAGTGAATATTGATAAGTATGAAACAAACCAGCATGAAACAGTTATGTTAATATGATTTATATTCACAGTTTTCTTATTTAAAGGGACAGTCTAGTCCAAAATAAACTTTCATGATTCAGATAGGGCATGTAATTTTAAAGAATTTTCCAATTTACCTTTATCACCAAATTTGCTTTTTTCTCTTGGTATTCTTAGTTGAAAGCTTATCCTAGGAGGTTCATATGATAATTTCTTAGACCTTGAAGGCCAACACTTTTCAGAATGCATTTTAACAGTTTTTCACCACTAGAGGGTGTTAGTTCATGTTTTTCATGCACGTGAAGTTATCTGGGAGCAGGCACTGATTGGCTAAACTGCAAGTCTGTCAAAAGAACTGAAACAAAGGGGCAGTTTGCAGAGGCTTAGATACAAAATAATCACAGAGGTTAAAAGTGTGTTAATATAACTGTGTTGGTTATGCAAAACTGGGGAATGGGTAATAAAGGGATTATCTATCTTTTAAAACAATAAAAATTCTGGTGTAGACTGTCCCTTTAATCAGGTGAGTAAAAAAAATCAATTCTGGTTTACCTTTTACAGTCATAATTGTTTTGTTAGGTAATTCCTATTAACCTGGTCTTATATGTCAACAATAACACTGGGTCAATGAGGAATCTGGTATTAATATAATTTTCTAATGATTTGCAAGGATTATAAGCTTACCTGATTCTTACCAGCTATGCTGAGAATTTAAATAACAAACGTTTCTGTTCCTCTATTAAACATGCAAGCTACTGCAAACAAAATCATTTAGTGACTGTTTTCATTTGTTCTAAACTGATAACCATAAAATCCTTGTAATTATGTACATTTATTGATTTGCTTTATTCAAATATTGCTTATTATTTCCAATAATTCTTCTAATAAACTATGTTTGTTTATTGATCTGGTCTGAGTTTTATTAATATACAAATCAGAACTAAAAGGATTCAGGTTTTATGTTTATAATATTTACAAATTAAATAATTCAATGCTATTAAATTGCACACATTGCTCTTGCAAAGTTGGTAACTGCTTTTTTATTTATTTTGAGTTAACTTAACAGAATGATATAGAGGTTCCATAATATTTATTACATCTTTACAAATAATACACTACTGAAATAGGAAAGGATAATAATCAAAACATAATATACTTAAATGTTTTCATTGTGTCCAATTTTCCTGTAATTTAAAACTGAAATTGTGGGTTTTCCAATTCATGTTAGAAAAGGAAGTGCAGACTCCAGACTTAAAGGGACAGTAAAGTCAAAATGAGACATTCATGAGCATGCAGTTTTAAGAAACTTTTCAATTTACTTTTATTTTCAAATTTGCTCTGTTCTCTTGGTATCCTTTGTTGAAGCATAAACCTAGATAGGCTGATAGGAACTTAGGAGTGTGCACATGTCTTTAGCAGTCTATGTCAGCATTATTTGTAACATTTTATAACACTGCAATAAACAATGTTAACACTGCGACCAGATGGCTATAGACACGTGCACGCTCCTGAGCTCACCTAGGATTACTTTTTAACAAAGGACATGAAGAGAACTTTCAAAACTTATAACATAAATAAATCCATTTAAGTTTATTTTTAACGTTACTATCCCTTTAACACTGCTAAATTCCAAATAGTCATTGTTTGTACAGTCTAATGACTAAGTTATAGATTTCTCTAATTGGCATGTAACAACATGGTTGTGCTCCCTTGCTTTACAGATGCCAAAACCTGACACTTTTTTTTTTCAATACTTAAACTCCTATCATTTAAAAATAAAAATACCTTTGCTTTACGGATGCCAACATTTCAGATGTGAAGTTTTACAGTACACTGCCCCTTTAATAGAAAGTCTAAACTGAAAGGGACAGTCATCAATAAAATTGTTATTGTTTAAAAAGATAGATAACACCTTTACTATCAAATTCCCCAGCTTTGCCCAACCAACATTGTTATATTAATATACTGTACTTCAGTGGCGTCGCTACAGGGGGGCAAGGGGGGCATTTGTCCCCTAAGATTATGGCTTGCCCCCCGTGTGCCCCCCCAGCCGCCAGCCCCGGCACTTGCATAATTGCTGGAGTACTGTGTGAACTGATAGATTATTTTTTTTAATTGTTTTACTCAAGGGGGTGCCCGGGGTTTTTTATTTTGATAATAATGAGTCTGAGAGTCTGAGACAGAGTGATATAATATGCGCAACGGCAGTGCACCTCCCCATATTTAGTTGCAGGACCACATTGTTGGAGACACAGCACCAGGTCCACGGCATGCAAGCTGGTACTATTTGCTCCGCCTCCTCCTCCAGTTCCAGCAAGGGCACATCCTACACAGGCTCAGGCAGCACAAGGAACAGGACCGCTGTGCTGGAGACTGGAGAGGAAGAGGGAGGAGCCAGCCAGTGGTGCTGTGTGCTGCGTGCAGCACACAGGACCGCTGTGCTGGAGACTGGAGAGGAAGAGGGAGGAGCCAGCCAGTGGTGCTGTGTGCTGCGTGCAGTGATAAGAGAGCGTGGGAAGGAGCAGCAACACCAGCAGGCACTGGCTGTCTGTCTGGCACTTAGTGGACTCGACTATCAGTCTGGTAGCAAACTGTAAAGACCAGGTGACAAGTCAGTCAACTTCAAGATCTGATTCTCGGGTAAGTCACTGTCACAGTGTCACTTCAGTCTTAACAAGTTCCAACAGGGTACTTAGATAGTAAATTATGATTGACTTGACACGGCTCACTGTTAATGACTGAGAATACTGTGTCTGGCTTATTTATTTATATTATAGATATGTTGATCCTTTTCTCAAGATTCTGTTAATTATAAATTATATATGGGATAATGGGAATATTTTCAGTTTTGTAAAACAATATTGCTACTCACTGTACACGTTTATCTACGCACACAAGTCCCCCTCCTTGGGCCATATGCACAGATGGTAGTAGTGGGTACTATAACCTGTCTCCCTGCAGTTATTTCAGTGTCAAGTTCCTTCCTCCTGCATAATATATGAATGATGGACTGTGGATACAGGGCAGCACAACATTCCTTCACTCTGTTGCTGCTTCAGCTAGACCTCTGTCCTAAAGAAGCTATATTAACTCCTTGACTGCCAGATACTTGCCTACAGTCCAGTGAGTGATTAAAATATAATTTTATATATATATATATATATATATATATATATATATATATATATATATATATATATATATCATATAGATTGTCTTCAACACAACAATAGTGTGTGTATAAATTTTATTTAGATACAGGGTAATAACAGAGGTTAAAACTATATTAATATAACCATGTTGGCTGTGCAAAACTGGGGAATAGGTAACAAAGGGATTATCTATCTTTTTAAACAATAACATTTTTGGAGTTGACTGTCCCTTTAAACTCTGTGCTCCCCTTTTTTAATACGTTCTGAGTTGCGTTGGATTACGATATCTCCCTCACGTGATACATCCGTACGTGCTGAGTTGCGTCAGAGGAAGAGTGTTAAACTTGCTGGATATCGGAGCAGTTATCTGGAGCGGTAAGAACGCTGCCCTGAATTTGCTAACCACTTACAGTTGTCATTAACTGTTCCTATATTGGACTCTGATTGTACACACTATACTTTGTGCATGGGATGATAAATCATGTTTTATATATTTTCATAAATTGTTGACCTTATCACCTTTAGGAGACTAATTGCCTATCAGTATAAAAGCAGGTGTGAGCAGTGAATGAGCTTATTATAGCTCCATCTCATGTGAGTAGGATACCATCAATAAATATCTCTATTCATTGATTAACCATTCTGTTACACTATATATCACCTTTTTTTTCCCTTTGAGGATATTTCAAGACCACCAGATTTGACTGTACCACATTTATGGACATATACCTTTTAATCACTTCAGATTCACAGATCTTTTGATCTTTTTTTTTTTTTAATATCTGCTATTTTCATAGCCACATCTTTTGCTTTGTCACATTTATTTTCACAGCTCCCCCTTTCTAAGATGGTATATGCAAACTCAACTGGAAAAAAAGACTGCTCCTCCTTATTAAATATCTGTTTATTTAAGTAGCAAAACAATAAGTTGTTGCTAATTTTTTTTTATTTTTTTTGTAGTTCATAACTACATATCACTAAAAAATAATATCTTTAACCTCTTGGCTGTAATACATTGTTATTCAAATGAATTGCAGTGGAGTGTTTAAGAATACTCCATCTAAGAACTTCCTTATATTACAAGAGCTTTTGTATGTTTACCTTTGAGTTATGATATACTATTAAAGAAACAATAACCATCTTAAGTGGAGTTTAAGCTTGTAATGTACACCATAGGTATTAGGTGATTTATCTTCTAAGCTGGTATGATTTCTGTAGCAGTTTTATTTCACATAGCAAAATAAATACTTGGGGAATCTTTGAAACTAATGAAATGTGTTCCTAAATATACTAATACATGCACACAGGACTCTATCACACTGCAGGTATAGCTTTGGAGCTCTTGCATTAGCGAGAATGTAGGCAATTGCTAAGAACCAGCAGCCTTAAAGAGACAATGTACTGTAATTTTCTCTCATTCTAATTTGTTCTGAATAATCCATTCTACCTGCAGGAGTGTATTAAATTAAATTGTTTACAAACAGCTCTTTACCATTATTTTGTCATTTGAATTAGCTGCTGTATCACCACCTTTACTGACATTTTCAGTAAGAAAAAACTAGGGGCGCGAGCCGATATACGGCGTAGTTTGCGGCGCAAGCGAGGGAACCCGCGTCGCCCGCAGTTTCAGCTCGCAACTCGAGCTATCCAATATACGGCGCCGTCAGATGCTAAAGTGGCGTAAGTCAGATAAACCAGCGATGTCCCGAAATCTGCGTAAGTACAAATTTCTGGAGTCGCCAGTGACTTACGGCACGTTAGAAACTGCCGGCGCCTACAAAACCTGACTAAGTTATAAAATCACCCGCACTGTCTAACACGCCTCCCAAACATAGCCCGACACGACTAACCCTCTATCCACTATCCCCCCTCACTATCCTAACAATAAAAATGTATTAACCCCTAAACCGCCGCCACCTAATAAAGTTATTAACCCCTAAACCGCCGGACCCCGCCGCCAGCTATATTAAATCTATAACCCCCCATCTATGTTACCTACCCCCTAAATTGAGCTCCTACCCCGCCACCAGCTATATTAAACTATATTAACCAGTATCTAATCCCCCTACCCCGCCGCCAGCTATAGTATCTATATTAACCCCTAATCTAATCCTCCTAAAATAATTATCTCTATTACCAGCCCTTAAAAGGGCCTTTTGCGGGGCTTTGCCCCAAAGTAAACAGCTCTTTTGCCCTATAACCTGCCCTCCCTACACCGCCGCCACCTATATTAATAGTATTAACCCCTAATGTAAGCCCCTTACACCGCCGCCATCTATATTAAAATTATTAACCCCTAATTTAATCTACCTACCCCGCCGCCAGCTATATTATCAATATTAACCCTAAGTATATTATAGTTAATATAGTTATTACATTATAAATATTAACTATATTAACCCTAATTATATTAGGGTTAATATAGTTAATATAGTTACTATAGTATTTATATTAACTATATTAACTCTATCTAACCCTAACACCCCTAACTAAATTCTTATTAAATAAATCTAATTCATATTATAAACTAAAATATTCCTATTTAAATCTAAATACTTACCTATAAAATAAACCCTAAGATAGCTACAATATAATTAATAATTACATTGTAGCTATGTTAGGGTTTATATTTATTTTACAGGTAAATTGTTAATTATTTTAACTAGGTATAATAGCTATTAAATAGTTATTAACTATTTAATAGATACCTAGTTAAAATAATTACCCAATTACCTGTAAAATAAATCTTAACCTAAGTTACAAATACACCTACACTATCAATAAATTAAATAAACTACAAATATCTATCTAAAAATACAATTAAATAAACTAAACTAAATTACAAAAACAAACAAACACTAAATTACAAAAAATAAAAAAAATTACAAGATTTTTAAGCTAATTACACCTATTCTAAGCCCCCTAATAAAATAATAAAGCCCCCCAAAATAAAAAAAATTCCCTGCCCTATTCTAAATTAAAAAAGTTAGCTCTTTTACCTTACCAGCCCTTAAAAGGGCCTTTTGCGGGGCATGCCCCAAAGAAAACTGCTCTTTTGCCTGAAAAAAAAAACACAATACCACCCCCCAACATTACAACCCACCACCCACATACCCCTAATCTAACCCAAACCCCCCTTAAATAAACCTAACACTACCCCCCTGAAGATCTCCCTACCTTGTATTCATCCCGCCGGGCAGAACTCTTCATCCGATCCGGGCGATGTCTTCAAGCAAGCTGCAGTGAAGTCTTCTTCCAGGATTCTATCAGCCAATCGGAATTAAGGTACTAAAATCTGATTGGCTGATTGAATCAGCCAATCAGATTCAAGTTCAATCCGATAGGCTGATTGGTTCAGAATCCTATCAGCCAATCGGAATTCGACGGACGCCATCTTGGATGACGTCAATTAAAGGAACCTCATTCGTTGGGAAGTCGTCGTGCCGGATGGATGCTCCGCGGCGGAGGAGCGAAGAAAGAAGATTGAAGATGTTGCTTTGCTTGAAGACATCACCGGATGGAAGAAGCTTCTCTGCCGCTTGCTTGAAGACATCACCGGATGGAAGAAGACTCTCTGCCGCTTGCTTGAAGACATCACCTGGATGAAAGAAGACTTCACTGCCGCTTGATTGAAGACATCGCCCAGATCGGATGAAGAGTTCTACCCGGCGGGGTGAATACAAGGTAGGGAGATCTTCAGGGGGGTAGTGTTAGGTTTATTTAAGGGGGGTTTGGGTTAGATTAGGGGTATGTGGGTGGTGGGTTGTTATGTTGGGGGGTGGTATTGTGTTTTTTTTTTTTCAGGCAAAAGAGCAGTTTTCTTTGGGGCATGCCCCGCAAAAGGCCCTTTTAAGGGCTGGTAAGGTAAAAGAGCTAACTTTTTTTAATTTAGAATAGGGCAGGGTTGGCGGCGGTTTTAGAGGTTCACATTAGGGGATAGATAAGGTAGATGGCGGCGGTTTTAGGGGTTCATATTAGGGGATAGATCAGTTAGATGGTGGCGGTTTTAGGGGCTCACAGTAGGGGGTTAGTTTATGTAGATGGCGGCGGGGTTCGGGAGCGGTGGTTTAGGGGTTAAATACTTTATTAGGGATTGCGGCGGGGGATCGCGGTTGACAGGGAGATAGACATTGCGCATGCGTTAGGTGTTAGGTTTTATTTAGCAGGTAGTTTAGGTAGTTACGGGGCTCCAATAGTCAGCGTAAGGCTTCTTATAGCTGCTTTTTGTGGCGAGGTGAAAATGGAGTAAGATTTCTCCATTTTCGCCACGTAAGTCCTTACGCTGTATATTGGATACCAAACTGCGCTGGTTTGGTATACCTGCCTATGGCCCAAAAAACTACGGGCGACGGCAGAAATATACGCACGTAACTTCTAAGTTACGCCGTATATAGGATACCAAAACAGCGCAAATATTGGCGTCGCCAGCTTTTGCGGGCGACGATTTTTATCGGATCGGGCCCTAGAAGGTTTAGATGGAATCATTCTCCCAGTGGGGTGTGGAACAGGGAGTTACTAAAATATTTATTTTCCATGTTCACTTTTTGTATTGTGAGAAATAATTAAGTGAGACATAATTAAGTAGGATTTTGTGTAAATAATTAGACAGATAAGCAAATTAGGTGTGCTCTCCTCCCTGCAAGCTCAGCCCATTTCATTGGGTTGTGGTTTAAATTTACAGAAACAGCAATTTCATATACAATAATATATCTAAAGGAGCAATTTTTTTTATTTTTTTTAAATATATAATTATTTGTTTTATAACATAAGAACATTGAGGGAAAAAACAAAACATAAATACAGTTGCATATCATCTGTTCAACATCATAGTTACTTCTATAATCTTGTCCTTAAATGCATCATTTGCAAAGATTTTTCAAGTAACAATACAATGATATAACATTTAAGAATATATCAAATAAATACCTATATAGCTTGAATACAAGACATTTGGAAACATTATTTACAGCATAATAACATGGTGGAACAAAATATGAAGTTCTGAGTTATATATACTATTCTATATACTAGATTAAAAATATTCTCAGATAGCAGTAAAAAAAATAATTAGTTCCAGACACAGTTATAATATATACCTTCCTTATGTCTGTATTTACTGAACACTTATTTTCTGTCATTTTGTTTTTGTTAAGTTCTTGTTCCAAATAAATGCATGAAATACTGTAAGGTTACAAAGAATGCAGTAATAACAAGCAACGAGAGATAATAGTGCACAAGTTATATCAATAATCAAATATACAGCATATATCAGAACATAAGTACAATCAATAGTATAGTTTACCTCACTATAATGATATACTCTGAGTTAATAAATGGTTTAACTAATTGCATTTGAATAGTATTAGGAAACGTTATGATTAATCCCAACCATTTATTGAAAAAGGTTTTTAAATGTCTACTATTTAACTCTTGTAAGTTTTGTTGTTCTAAAGTGAGTTGTAAAATGAAGGCTTTCTTAAGCTCAGAAAATTGTGGTCCCCGGGTAGCCTTCCCAAAAGGAGCAATTTCTAGTGTATTTTACATTATATAGCTGGTATAACAAGTCATTGGAAACTCATTAAGGCAAAACTAATTTTACAGTATACTGTCCCTTTAAGAACACTGTTCGCTTTTCGTCTGAAGTGGTGAGTTAAAGGCACATTCCGGTCAAAATTTAAATGCACAGAGCTTTAGTTCATCTTTGAATAGAAACATATTTGCAATATACATGTATTGGTAAAAAATTATTCTAGTAAAAGTTATCACTGTTTTAGTGTTAACATTTTTCTCTGCATGTGAGTGCACGTGAAGTATAAATAGATATTCTCACAGCACCGGCAATTTAAATACTGCAGTTGTTTAGATCATCAGTGGAGCTTGTATCATGTCAGAAATTAACAAATTGAGTCATTACCAGATGGTACAAGCACCTTACGCTCTCTGAGCAAGTGCTGTGTTTAAAATGCTGGTGCACAGTGCATACTTAAATATACTTTTGAAACAGCTATAGCTTTTATTAGAAGCATTTTGCTAATACATGTATATTACAAAACTGCTTCTATTCAAAACTACAATGAATCCATGTAAAGTAAATTTTTGGCTGGAATGTCCCTTTAAAATCACAACAGCCTAATCTGAGCAGGCTAATTGACAGCCCCTGTTCTTGTGTGATTAGTTGCAAGAGAGCAGGAGGTGGCATCGCTAGAGTGGCTGCTCATGCAATGATAAATGCAGGCAGCTTTGCAACAGGTTCCCTAAGTGAAACCAATTTACCTTTCCTACAGATTTGTTTGTGTTTTAATTAAATGCACAAATACAAATGTATTCTTCCAGTTAGCTCGTCAAATCCTTTAATTCACAACAAACCATACAGGCCAGCTATGATAAATTTAGTACTAAGCAGTCAGTCTGGCTATCTGACTGTGTGAGGCCCTACCCTGAAACTATGCAAACCTGAAGCAAAATCAAATTATCTTAGATGACTTTAACTTCCAAATCCATTATAAGTGTTAAAGTAACAAATAAATACAATGCAAATATTCAAGACCAGGAATAATTCAGCATACATATAATTTACTTCCCATCTCATTTTCAGATCCTCACACCCTCTTTCTCCCCCCCACTATGCTCTCTCCTTATCATCCCAAACACTTTTCTCCCCTTTTCTGTTCAGTGTCCACTCATAGCAGCTGCACTCTTTCTTTAGGATGTAGATCACAATCTCAGCCTAGAAAAGATAGGTATTGCCATAGGTACATACAGCTTGGCGATAGGAATGGAGAACATGGTGGTACAAACCCAAGAACCAAGTGCTATGGGCACCCTGAGCCTTAGGTGTCTAAGATCAATATAACTTCTAAAAATCATCACAAAAGCAAAACTATATTTGATATCTCAGAAGTTACCCCAGAGCACTGTGGTTAACTGATAAGGGTTCCTGACTTCTGCTTAAAGGGACATAATACTCATATGCTAAATCACTTGAAACTGACGCAGTATAACTGTAAAAAGCTGACAGGAAAATATCAGCTGAGCATCTCTATGTAAAACAGAAAGATATTTTACCTCACAATTTCCTCAGCTCAGCATAGTAAGTTCTGTGTAAAAAGTTATACTCAGCTGTTGCTCAGCTGCAGGTAAAAAAAAATAATGAAGAAATGAACTGCAGCCAATCAGCATCAGCAGTGCTGAGGTCATGAACTCTTTTACTGTGATCTCATGAGATTTCACTTAACTCTAATGAGATTTAATTGTAAACTTCCTTACACTGAATAGGGAATTAAGACGAGTGTGAACGAAAGCTTGCTCCTTCTGCTGTCCCGGGACAGACATACTGATTTTTTGCTTAGAAGTCCTTTACAATGGGATGTGACTACTGACAAACTTTTGAGGTAAAATATTTTTCTTTTTTACATAGAGATGTTCAGGTGATATTTTTCTAGTCAGCTTTTTACAGCTATGCTGCATCACTTTCAAGTGTTTAAACATTTGGGTATTATGGCCCTTTAATATGACCTTGGTTCAAATCAGTTTAAAGGGCCAACATTCCATTATTAGGCAGAAGCCAGGCACCATTACCACAATGAGCCATATCCACAGTGCTGTGAACAGTTCTCATTGTAGCCCAAATCTTGCTTCAGCACTGGCTACTATTGTTGCATGAAGCAAATAGAAGAAGAAAGAGGCAGTGACCTTAATCTAAACGCCAATATCCAATCAAAACTAAATACAAAACGTCAGCACTTCTCTTTTTCAAAAAGGCTGACATACAAGAATAGCAACACAGAAATAATAGTAAAACAATATATATTTATTGAAAAAAAAGTCAAAACAATTTTAAGTATAAGAAAAAGTGATCAAGTGCAAGGCTTGCATTTAAGCTTTCTTTTCAGTGTTGTCTTTAATAAAAAATAAGCTGTTTTTAACTTTTTTCCCCCCAAGAAATATCTACATTTTTACTTTTATATCTGTGTTGGTCTTCTAGTCAGTAAAGTTAAAAGATAAAATACAATATACACAGAGAAACATCAAAATTATTATTCATAATTTTCAAGCTCTAAAAGTATTTAGTCTAGAAATTCAACTTTAATTTCAAGGTTAGCAGGACTTTTATATACATGATTAATTACATGAATTTATCTATATGTATGGCTTGTTTGCACAAAAGCAGTAATGCAAGTTTATTTTTTACATGTGATTTATGTTTAGTCATGCGCTTTATGTTCTTAAATTATACTTGCCTATGTAGCACATATATTTATTATTATACTTGCCTATGTAGCACATATATTTATTATTAATTATTAATTAAATTTATTATTAATTAAAGGAACAGTAAAGTCAAAATAAAATTTTCATGATTCAGATAGAACATGCAATTTTAAACACATTTCCAATTTACTTATGTTATCAAATTAGCTTCGTTCTTTTAGTATCTTTCATTGAAGAGTAAAACTAGGAAGGCTCATAAAAGCTCAGGAGTGTGCATGTGTCTTTGGTACTCTAGGGTCTAGGGCAGCAGTGTTTTGAAAAATTATTAGAAGCTTTGTTATACAACGTTGCAAAACACTACTGCCATAGAGTATTAAAGACATGTGCACACTCCTGAGCTCTTATTAACCTACCTAGTTTTACTATTTTACTAAAGACATGTGCAAACTCCTGAGCTTTTATTAACCTACGTAGTTTTACTCTTCTACTAAATACATGTGCACACTCCTGAGCTCTGATGTACCTACCTAGTTGTACTCTTCAATAAAAGATACCAAGAGAACAAAGCAAATTTGATAACAAAAGTAAATTGCAAAGTTGTTAAAAATCGCATGCTATGGCCTCTAGTTATGAAGCCGTCTACTTAGCTGCATTCGCCGGCCCAATACACTCGCCTAAGCTCGCCTACCATCGCCGCCGCGGACCTGAATACGTTCGCCAAAGTTATCAAAAAAGCTGTCAAGAAGCCACGCACCAAGTACGGAGCGATGAGCAGCAGACTGTTGTTAACTGACAGTCATCGATCTTGCTGCTCATCGGCTTCTTTGCAGCTTTTTTGATAGCCTGTCACTAAGCACCCACACTAAACTACACTGTTTTACCCCCTAAACCACCGCTCCTGGAGCCCCCCACAACTAAATAAAGTTATTAACCCTAAACCGCCACTCCTGGACCCCGCCGCAACTATAATAAATGTATTAACCCCTAAACCGCCGCTCCCGCACCCCGTCGCCACCTACATTATACCTATTAACCCCTATCCTGCCCCCCACTACACCGCCGCCACCTATATTCAAGTTATTAACCCCTATCCTGTGGATCCCGGACCTCGCTGCAACTAAATAAATTGTTTAACCCCTAAACCGCCGCACCCGGAGCCCACCGCCACCTATATTAAAGTTATTAACCCCTATCCTGCCCCCCACTACAACGCCGCAACCTACATTAAACTCATTAACCCCTAAACCGCCGCTCCCGGACCCCGCCGCAACTAAATTAAATGTTTAACCCCTAAACCACCGCTCCCGGACCCCCCGCCACCTATATTAAACTTATTAACCCCTAAACCTAAGACTAACACTAACACCCCCCCCTAACTTTAATATTATTTTAATAAATCTAAATAAAACTTACTATTATTAACTAAATTATTCCTATTTAAAAATAAATACTTACCTATAAAATAAACCCTAATATAGCTACAATATAACTAATAATTATATTGTAGCTATTTTAGAATTTATTTTTATTTTACAGGCAACTTTGTATTTATTTTAACTAGGTACAATAGTTATTACATAGTTATTAACTACTTAATAGCTACCTAGTAAAAATACTTACAAAATTACCTGCAAAATAAATCCTAACCTAAGTTACAATTAGACCTAACACTACACTATCATTAAATAAATTAAATAAATTACCTACAATTACCTAAAATTAAATAAAATAAAATAAACTATAGTGCAAAAAAAAACAAACACTAAATTACAGAAAATAAAAAAGAATTACAAGAAGTTTAAACTAATTACACCTAATCTAAGCCCCCTAATAAAATAATAAAGCCCCCCAAAATAAAAAAAATGCCCTACCCTATTCTAAATTACCAAGTAACCAGCTCTTTTACCAGCCCTTAAAAGGGCTTTTTGCGGGGCATTGCCCCAAAGTAATCAGCTCTTTTACCTGTAAAAAAAAATACAACCCCCCAACATTAAAACCCACCACCCACATACCCCTACTCTAACCCACCCAAACCCCCCTTAAAAAAACCTAACGATAACCCCCTGAAGATCTCCCTACCTTGAGCCGTCTTCACCCAACCGGGCCGAAATCTTCATCCAAGTTGCACAGAGGAGGTCCTTCATCCGGTAAAAGTCTTCATCCAGGCAGCGTCTTCAATCTTCATCCCCCCCAACATTAAAACCCACCACCCACATACCCCTACTCTAACACACCCAAACCCCCATTAAAAAAACCTATCCAGGCGGCGTCTTCAATCTTCATCCATCTGGAGCGGAGCCTTCTTCAAAGGAGCCGACGCGGAGCCATCCTCTTCAACCGACGACTGAACGACGAATGAAGGTTCCTTTAAGGGACGTCATCCAAGATGGCGTCCCTCAAATTCTGATTGGCTGATAGGATTCTATCAGCCAATCAGAATTAAGGTAGGAAAAATCTGATTGGCTGATTCAATCAGCCAATCAGATTGAAGTTCAATCTGATTGGCTGATCCAATCAGCCAATCGGATTGAACTCGCATTCTATTGGCTGATCGGAACAGCCAATAGAATGCGAGCTCAATCCGATTGGCTGAATGGATCAGCCAATCGGATTGAACTTCAATCTGATTGGCTGATTGAATTAGCTAATCAGATTTTTCCTACCTTAATTCCGATTGGCTGATAGAATCTTATCAGCCAATCGGAATTTGAGGGACGCCATCTTGGATGATGTCCCTTAAAGGAACCTTCATTCGTCGTTCAGCCGTCGGTTGAAGAGGATGGCTCCGCGTCGGCTCCTTTGAAGATGGCTGCACTCCGGATGGATGAAGATTGAAGACGCTGCCTGGATGAAGACTTTTACTGGATGAAGGACCTCCTCTGTGCACCTTGGATGAAGATTTCGGCCCGGTTGGGTGAAGACGGCTCAAGGTAGGGAGATCTTCAGGGGGTTAGCGTTAGGTTTTTTAAGGGGGGTTTGGGTGGGTTAGAGTAGGGGTATGTGGGTGGTAGGTTTTAATGTTGGGGGGGTTGTATTTTTTTTTACAGGTAAAAGAGCTGATTACTTTGGGGCAATGCCCCGCAAAAAGCCCTTTTAAGGGCTGGTAAAAGAGCTGGTTACTTGGTAATTTAGAATAGGGTAGGGCATTTTTTTATTTTGGGGGCTTTATTATTTTATTAGGGGGCTTAGATTAGGTGTAATTAGTTTAAACTTCTTGTAATTCTTTTTTATTTTCTGTGATTTAGTGTTTGTGTTTTTGTACTATAGTTTAGTTTATTTTATTTTATTTTATTTAATTTTAGGTAATTGTAGGTCATTTATTTAATTTATTTAATGATAGTGTAGTGTTAGGTTTAATTGTAACTTAGGTTAGGATTTATTTTACAGGTAATTTTGTACTTATTTTAGCTAGGTAGTTATTAAATAGTTAATAACTGTTTAATAACTATTGTACCTAGTTAAAATAAATACAAAGTTGCCTGTAAAATAAAAATAAATCCTAAAATATCTACAATGTAATTATTAGTTATATTGTAGCTATCTTAGGGTTTATTTTACAGGTAAGTATTTAGTTTTAAATAGGATTAATTTAGGTAATACGAGTAATATTATTTAGATTTATTAAAATAATATTTAAGTTAGGGGGGGTTAGGGTTAGTGTTAGACTTAGTTTTAGGGGTTAATAATTTTAATATAGGTGGCGGCGGTATAGGGGGGGCAGGATAGGGGTTAATAACTTTAATATAGGTGGCGGCGGGGTCCGGGAGCGGCGGTTTAGGGGTTAAACAATTTATTTAGTTGCGGCGGGGTCCGGGATCCACAGGATAGGGGTTAATAAGTTTATGTAGGTGGCAGCGGTATAGGGGGCAGCAGATTAGGGGTTAATATGGATTATGTAGGTGGCGTCGGGTCAGGGAGCGGCAGTTTAGGGGCTAATAAATGTATTTAGTTGCGGCGGTGTAGGGGGGGCAGATTAGGGGTTAATAGGTATAATGTAGGTGGCGGCGGGGTCTGGGAGCGGCGGTTTAGAGGTTAATAACTATTATATAGGTGGCTGCGGTGTAGGGGGGGCAGATTAGGGGTGTTTAGACTCGGGGTACATGTTAGGGTGTTAGGTGCAGACGTTTCCCATAGGAATCAATGGGATATCGGGCAGCAGCGAACATGAGCTTTCGCTATGGTCAGACTCCCATTGATTCCTATGGGATCTGCCTCCTCCAGGGCGGCGGATTGAAATCCAGGTACGCTGGCCTGGAATAGTGGCGAGCGTACCTGGTAGTAGTTTGATAACTACCAAAAGTAGTCAGATTGTGCCGAACTTGCATTCGGAACATCTGTAGTGACGTAACCATCGTTCTGTGTCGGACTGAGTCCGGCGGATCGAAGCTTACGTCACTATATTCTACTTTTGCCGGGCAGTAGGGGTTGATAACTAAGGCGAATCAGCCTCACCACAAATACACTGCGGAATTCCAGCATTGACGGCTTGATAACTAGAGGCCTATGTCTGAATCAGGAAAGTTTAATTTTGACTTTACTGTCCCTTTTATTAAATTGCTATTAAATAAATAACATCAATATTTTATGGAGAGATACAAGGATTACAGGAGGAATTAATAATTTGATGGGTAAAGTTAAATTGCAGATTACTGGATTATTATGGTAAGTGATATGATAAAGTCAGATGAAAAAAGAGCCCAACTTTGAGGAAGATTCTTTTGTCATAATATGTTAGGTAGAAAGCCAGACCTGACCACTTTCGCAAGTCAAAGAGAAAGAATGCAGTGTGGATAAATCATGAACTTACATTTTTGACACATCAGAAAACTACCGTTTATTTAAAGTTGCTTAAAGGACTACTCGATGCAGTAGATTTGCATAATAAACAAGTGCATAATAAAAAGACAATGATTTAACCCCTTCTCTGAATATTAAATGAGCAGTAGATTGTTTTTCTGACAAATGTATTTTTTTCTCCCATTTTCCAGCCCCTGCCCATGTGACAGACACCAGCCAATCACAGACTATTATACAAATACCCTGTGAACTTGTGCACATGCTCAGTAGGATCTTGTTCCCCAGAAAGTGTGTATATAAAAAGACTGTGCAAAATTTGATAATGGAATTAAATTGAAAAGTGTCTTAAAACTGCATGCTCTTTATGACTCATAAAAGTTTATTTTAAATTCAGTGTTCCTTTAACTTAATTATCCAACAACTGGAACCCCAACCAGTTGAAACTTTAGAGTAATAAACTAAGCACAGAACCCTTGCACTGGAATGTTCAGAATGCACTCGAAGGAAGAATGTCAACGGGTGTTTCTGGCTAATTCTCCTAAAGATAACAATTCAGTTCAGTTGTTATAGTGAGCATTACCATAAGAGTGTAAATATTGTTCCAGGCCCTTCCATCTGACCATTGGTCTCTAGGTGGTTGCCTAAAGATAAATGAATAGCTGTGTCCAAAAGCGTACACTGACACTTGCAAGAAACAAACTCTGAGCCCTAGTGAGAAGTTATATCTAGAGACAGGCAGTGTATTCAGGTGATGACAGTCATGAACACTAACACCAGTTCTTTTCCGAAGGATAGCTCTGTTCGACTTACTCACAAAGGCATTAAAGGGACATTCTACACCTTAGTCATCTTAAAGTCTTACCTTAGATTAAGCTGTAAATAGCCTCCTGCACCCTTTCTATATCATGAAGCAGGAACGGTAAAACAGTTATTTCGAAATGAATATTGTTTCTGGACAGTTTGAAATGGCTGCCAAGCTCCACCCACTGATGACATCAGGATCTTGGCTGCAGACACACAATCCTCAGGACTTCCTGTGGGGGTGGAGCTGGCGTACAAGCACGCTGGATTGCGCACCAGTGAGAGGCGCAGCATTCTATCACAGCCACCCAGCGTTTACCCTGCTTTTGCTTCCGGGAAGGCTGCTTGCTTTGCAGCATGGATACGGGAGCCCAGGCAACAAGGTAACACAGTCGAAGTCCCCTCAAGGCCGGAATCTGCTCTGTCGGCTGGAGCCTCCTTCCTATCTAATCCTGGGTGTCATCTGGGTCTACTGCTGGAACCTTAACCTTCAACTCATTAACACCTGCGCATGCAAGGAGCGTGTACGTCGCGGAGTGTTAGAGCTATAAGACTATAAGCAGAGTCTGCCCTCTGAAGTTCGTTCCTGTGACTGCCCAAAGGTGTCCGGACCGGTGTGTGTTGCGAGCGAGGGACGAGAGCAGCAATTGCATATATGGAGTTCCCAGCAGAAGCGCAATAAACCGCAAGTATTTATCACCCAGGCAAATAATAATAATTGCAAAGCACTTGAACTTTGCTCATAATTTACTCCTGGTCTTATTTTCAAGATCTACATAGAGCCATTGGAAGATGAGACCTAATCCCTGAGATAACTACCTAATTTTGACATACAATATTGTCATATTATGGAATGAAAGCACTCAGGCAAAAGTTAAGGCACACTTGACATTATAATATCTGGTAATTGAAGCAATGGTTTGTGTTGCATAAAAATGTAGAACATATCTGCTTTAGGATGAGTCATTAATATTCATCCACATGTAAAAAGTTGAGTGTATTACTATCGTTGAAACTGCCAGCTATATTTATAAGTTTTTAGTATAACTGTAAAAGTTTTGTGTATTTATGAATATCAAGTTATGTAATAGCGCCGACAGGTGCACTTACCTAAATCTGTGAAGTGACAGCCAAGCTGGGCCTAGACTTTTGTAATCTTTAGGATTAGGTGGTCAATCACTGATACTCTGCTATTCACTGTTTTTTTTTTTTTTTTTTTTTTTTTTTTCTTTTGCACTTTTTTTTTGTCTTTTTTTCTCTTTACTTTTTACCACATGGAAAGATTTATCTCACATAGTAAACAGAACTCACCAATAATGCCTCCAAAACACAAAGAATTTTTTTCTATCACACTAAACCAAACGACACTAGTTTAAATATTTCACCTGAAGTCACCACTAACACAGAACCACCTAACCTACTTACCCAAATAGCTGGAATTATTAATCCACAGTTTGACTCATTAAAAGTGGAGATGATTACTCTAGCAAATGAAGTAAGACAGTTTAACACTAGATTAGAAGAAGCCGAAGCCAGGATTTCAGACATGGAGGATAGGGCAAATAGTCAAGAACATCTTATAATAACACATCAAAACAAGATTGAGGAATTACAGACAAGGGTAGAGGAAATGGAAGATTGTGCTCGCCGCAATAACATTAGGATAATTAGGATAACATTAGGATAATTTAATTGTATTTGCCACCTCTGTTCTCCCAGAGTTATTAAATTTCCAAATAAATAGCCCATTAATGGTAGAGCGAGCACACAGTGTGGGCCCAATCCATACAAATAAAGAGGGGAACTCAAGGCCAAGAGCAGTAATAGTTAAATTACTGAATTTTCAGGATAAAATCAATCTTCTTAGATGTTATAGGAAAAAATATCCATTCATGATAGACCAAGATAAGATTCTCCTATTCTCAGATTTATCTATAGAAACTCTTAGTAAACGTAGAGAAAAGTCCCCATTTTGCTCTAAACATATAGAGGCCAACTATAACGCTAGATTAATGTACCCAGCGAAAATCTCATTGACGGTTAATGGCGAAATCAAAATCTTAAAAGATGTAAAAGAAGCGCAAATCTTCTTAGAAGAAAAAAAGGATTAAATGATTTTCTTGAGAGATTCCGTTATCTGTGGAATTATGACTCAAATAAATCATATCTGAAGCTTATATATATATTGTATGTTGTGTATTAAGAACAGGGAGTAGGGGATACCTTGTTTTTTTTTGTTTGTTTTTTTTACCTTCTAATATAATTCTGATATAAACATTTTAATTAAATAGAATAAATTGTTTTCAGAGGTAGCTCTGGAGGATATTCAATCAAGTTTTCTATTAACTATGAAAACAAAAACCTCGAATGCATGTAAAGAATCCCAATTTAAATTAATCAATATGATCTACATTACACCCCAAAAAATGGGAGGCTGGTATATGGAAGGGAATTTGTGCTCTAGATGTAGCTCTGACAAGGCAGACCTTTTGCACTGCTTTTGGTGGTGCCCGAAAATAAGCCAGTATTGGTTGAAAATTAATTAACAGAGCTTTGGATTTGCAGATTCTGTTGAAAAGCCAACAGATTGTCACTCTTGTCAGACCCGACAAAAAAATTACGAATATCCCCCTAATTAATACCGTAATATTGATTGGACGCATTTTGATATTAGAAAAATGGAAAGCTAGTTTAGCGCCGAGTATTATGGAGTTTTCTAAACTAATTGAGACACAGATAATAATAGAACAATATAATGTCCCGAATTTTAATGAAAAACAGATATAACTTTTTTTTGCCAAATGGAGTAAGGTTATCCAATTAATGCCAGCACGGTCACAAAAACAGCTGATCTACCCATTTAGGCAATCCATATTTTTCCAAATAAATATTCTTAACGGTAATTTTCCTATAACATGGGTGAACTAGTTGGATGAAATAAGTAGGATTTTTTTTTTGTCCTACCCCCCCTTTCCTTTCCCTCCTCCCCTCTTTCTTTGTACATGTGCATAGCTGTTTGAAATATGTAATTTATATGTAATATGTATACAAATCAGAATGATACTAGCTTAATTTGAAACATCTATTAGTATTATTTAACCTTATACAGAGGTATATAATTCCCCTGGGATAGGCGGTTTGAAGGAAATCATACTGCAGCACAATCGCTCAAGTTATATGAATATTTTTGTTATTTTCTTTTTCATGAGCTATGTTCTGTAAGGCTTGTGATATGTAATGTCTATCCACAATTCATTAGTCAATTAGGAATATCCTCACGGGCATGAATTATAAGGGTGTTAATATGATGTGCAATGTCCTTAGGGATTATGTTAATTGATATGGATGTAGATTTGTTTTTGTTTTGTTTTGTTTTTCCTTTTTCTTCTACAGATATTTCTGCTTTGTTTAAATTGCTCCCTTGTATTTATTTTATTTACTGTTGTTATATATTGTTAAAAGAAAAAGTATCAATAAAAAGATTTAAAAAAAAAAAAAAAAGGATCTGGGCTGCAAATTGCTTACAATCACAAAAAGCTCACTAGTTGGATTCAACAGACTGTCAACGCTATTCAGCAGAGTGCATAGATGCAGCCCAGATCGTGATGTCATTGGTGGGTGGAGCTTGGCAGCCATTTCAAACTGGCCAGAAACAATATTCATTTTAAAATAATGTTTTTACTGTTACTGCTGCAGGATATAGAAAGGAGCGCAGAAGTTATTTGCAGCTTTATCTAAGGTAAGACTTTAAGATCACTAAGGTGTAGACTGTCCCTTTAAGGCTCTGTCTATATTAGAAAAATAACTTAATTCTTTAAATCCGACAGCATTTTCATATGTTTTTTAATGCAAACTAGCAAGCGATAATTGTGCTACATTTTAAAGTGATATTTTGGATAGTGCACAATCTCAGTTGTTTCAATACAATAGTTACATATTATATGCCATATGTTCTGCAATGGCATTTGCAGTTGATTTTACTGCATACCTCAAATCCTACCTGACCAATTTAAAAGAGTAATTAGCTGTCATGTGAAGACAAATTTAATTGAACATAATACATTAAAACAAAAGCATCCAAGAGCAGAATGAATATTAGATAACCTAAGAAGTAATGTTATTCCTGCTGTTACAAAGCACTATATGAATATATTGTAACATGGATTACATGACAAGTGATAACCTGCAAATGTTTTAGTTTCCCACCTGCTGACACCATCATTATCCTCACTGATATCTTCAGTTGTTTAGCCACCTTAAAAGGGATTTAAAACAGTCTGTTTCATTGTTGTAATAACAAAAACACTAAGCAGTGGGTTATACTTAAAGGGACACTGAACCCAATTTTTTTTCTTTCGTGATTCAGATAGAGCATGCAATTTTAAGCAACTTTCAAATTTACTCCTATTATCAAATTTTATTCATTCTCTTGGTATCTTTATTTGAAAAGCAAAAATGTAAGTTTAGATGCCGGCCTACTTTTGGTGAACAACCTGGGTTGTCCTTGCTGATTGGACAGCACCAATAAACAAGTGCTATCCAGGGTGCTGAACCAAAAATTTTCTGGCTCCTTAGCTTAGATGCCTTCTTTTTCAAATAAAGATAGCAAGAGAACGAAGAAAAGGGGTAAATTAGAAAGTTGCTTTAAATTGCATGCTGTATCTGAATCATGAAAGAAAAAAAAAATGGGTTTAGTGTCCCTTTAATAGAAATCACTAAATTATGTATTAGTTGTCATTTTAAAAGGATTTCACTTTAATTGTTTAACTTTATTGGTACTTCCTGTCACAGCCCCACAAGAGAGCTGGGGTCTCTATAGGAAGGCAAGGTAGAAGTCTGTCCTTTGAAGTGTTGCTAGGAGACATCTGATCTAGTTGCAATCAGATTATTGCTGATGTTAAGTAGAGGACTTTTGCTGCAAAAATCATGTGGCAGTTGAACCTAAGTTCTGCAATGTCTGCTTGCTTATGTAGCTGAAGACAGTGCCTACAATGATTATTTTGCAGTGCAAATTTAGCAAGAAAACAAGTAAGTTGTTTGTTGGTTTTTCTTTTTACTTTGATTTAACATATTTTTTTTATATTAAAGGAGCACTATTTCAAATCCTTTTAACAAACAGCATAACCATTGTAATAATGCAGACATTACTGCTGGACACAGACACTGTTGTTTTGTTTATGACCAGTTCATATGGGCTACCATCTGGCTGGTGAGCTACATTCAAGGGTGGCTTAAACAAACAGAGGAATCGAAAACAAAAGTATCTGCAGGAAATAAAGCTATTTCATTTATCTGTCATCTTCAAGATCAGCTCAACAGGGCCCCAAGCCAGCAATCTAGTGTGGAAAGCTTGTGATGCTCCTGATTTACTATGGCTTTTGATTTTTGAGAAGTAATTTAATAACTATGAACATCTTATGTGTGGTGATTTAATCTAAATTAAACCAAATAGTATAATAATTCAGATTATATTTATACTGCCATTTAGCCCAGCAAGCCGCCTTGCAATTGTTAGACTATGCTATCTAAAGGGACATTAAACACTTTAGAATGGTAAAAAATATAAATTGTATGTAGAAAAAACTCTGCAATATAATTTCATTATTTATTGTGTCCCCTTTTCCTATAAATCCATTCAGTAATTGTGAGCTTTTCAGTTCCTGTTAGAAATGGAGGTGCAAAACACTGTTATATTTATTGGCTGCACACTCTAGTGACCTATTTATAACTGTCCCTAATTGGCCACAGCAGAGAAGGTAACCTAAGTTACAACATGGCAGCTCCCATTGTTTTATAGACACTAAAATTTTAGACTTATTTTGTCAGTATTTAAACAGCTAATGAAACTTTAAAAAATACATCTACATGTTATTCTCAGACTAATCTTTTCATTGAATGCATCATTCTATCTAGTATTTATTTATTATTTAATGTCTCTTTAAAGGGACAGTAAACACCATGCAATTCCAAGACATTTCTGTTATGTTGCTATAGAATAACATATTAGCCAAGTCTAAACATGTTTAACACATAATTAACATCTTGTCTGCTCTAATTGTTTTCCAAATGCCAAATTCCCCCTTGTCTTATTTTGAGGAATCAATCCAAACTTGAGCTTACAGATGACAAGGCTAGCCACGGTCATAATGTTAGTATAAAATTAATTGTTTTGTAGATTTTATCAGGTAAAATCAGCTAGGGAAACATTTGTAGCAGAGTTAGCCTTGAAATCACTACATAACTAACAAACAAACAAACACAATGTTAAAAGCTAAATTAAATTAAAAGGGGCAAAATAAATAACTAACTTATATTACAAAGTTGTTTTACTATGCACAACTAAACCTTTTATATTAAAATATCAAGGTGTTTACTGTCCATTTGATTTCTTATAAAAAATATTAACAATAACAAAGATAATAATAATTTGGCCAGAATATTTTGTTTTGGACAAAATGTTTGTTTCGAGTATTTGAGGAAATTCCCCACCCCTAAAAAAAAAATATTTATTGCCTGCACTATTCAGTTTTCATTTTTTTTTTTTATTTTTTTTTTTATTTTTTATTATTTTTTATTGAGGTTTAGGCTTGAAGATAACAACATACAATAATAAGTTTGTGATAGTAAATGTGTTTACATCAATTGTCAATAAACAAATCTGAACATAGCAAGGCAATAAAAATCAAATACAACAGAAAGAATAACAATGCCTTAAAATAGACAAGAATCTCAAACCTCAGATTTTATGTATATAATGGCGTAGCTAGCTGACTAGTTAACAGGTCTCTAATAAGTCCATTAGTTTCATGGAAATGAGATAGTACATGGTAGTCAGTTCTATGGCCTCTACTGGACCAAAAAGTAGCATAGAATGAAAATATGATAAAGAGGGGGAGGGGGAGATTCAGCGGGTAAACACCGCTTTTGAAATAGGGGGGATGTGGGGGGGCGGAGCCATAGGGAAGAACTTCCTGTGAGGATTAGTTGTATTAAAGAATTCATAGGGACAATTATGAGATGACATAGCCAAATGCCCAGTGTCATTCTGCCAGCCAGAGTGTTAAAATAAGCAGGTTTGCAGGGGCAGAATATCTTATGAGTCAAATAATCCTATCCGGGTCAAACACCTACTATGCTTAACGATTTCTGCATAGGTATTATGCACATATAGCCTCAGGACCAGCTATCAGAGCTAGTACGGCTGAAGTAAAATGTGAATCATATACATTAACTGCTACCAATATTCATATGGGCTAGGCTGTATACGGGATATATATGATATTCAAGCTAAAATGACCATATAGGCTTGGATCTTAGTAGGAGGGTATGTCATTTAAAGACTAAGCAAAGAGAACACACAGTGTGATAAACAAACCATACTAAACATATAGATGTAAAACTAGGAGTTAAATAGCTGAGCTAACTTCTAATATTAGACTAACTGAATATACTGTACATACCCTATAATGGTAAAGCATATATATAAGCCTTAAATAGTATCACAAATGTGTAATATAGTAGGTTAGATTGCTAATATAGTCATCGAAATTTAACATTAACCTATTGTCTATATATACATATGTAAGTATACAGACCCGTGCACAACAGGTAGTAAGAAAAGATAAGTGTGTGTATCCGTACTTCAGTTGGGAACTAATAGCTGACTGAGATATGATACAGAGGTGTATAGCACAAAAATGATAGCAGAGGGGCATAAACTGAACAGCATCAAGAGATTATACTATGCTTGAAGTTTTTAGGGCTAATCATGACAAACTTAGGACATTACTACGTTACATATATGAACATGTGTATATAGTTTTTTCAAAAACATATACAAGCTGAGTAGTACCCTAATATATCTCATGTTAAGTAGGTGTATGGGGAGGGTATGTTGTTAGAGACTTTTACATAATCCCATAGGAAGCATAGTAGACTGTATGGTGGCACAGGATATATAGGCACTTAGGGGATAAATAAGTCAAAGAGAGTTGGGCAAACTCATAGTCGTCAAATCTATGTTTCCTGCAGCTGAATATGACTCTTCCTTTCTATATGTTAAGCTGGACTATGAATGTTCAAACAATTCTAAATTTATAAGACCCTATTTTAGTCCTACATACTAGTATAGGTTACACAAGTGGAAAGGTATTGTTAAGAGAGACACATTTTACCCTTCTGCTTCTATGGGCTCTCTGTAGATATTTTAAGCTTAAAGATCAGATAAGCATACAGCAATAATAGCAGTATCCCTGGGAAAATTTGAATATGTAAGTAGGCTAGTATCACAGTGTAGGAGGAAACTTAACAGTGGGTAAGGGATTCTATAAGAGATAGAGGGCATATCTATATATCTAATACCCAAAGCTGGAGCTGGGACACATTGCATACAGTAGGACTATGGATGAGTATTGTCATGCATATAGTTACCTAACAGCACAAATCATATAGACCTCAATCATACAATAAATTTACATATCTCATTTAGCGTGGTCTAGTTGGCTTATATGTATGTCTCTTAACTGTAGGCTATAAAAAACTTGAACAGAGTACATGAAAAAACTGCTGTAGAATATGTGGGGCAATAAAAAGAAAAGAAAAAAAAAGCAAACATATAGCATCGCTAGATCTCTATGTCTTAGGAAAATGTGCCACATGTTCTCTCATAGATCGTGTAGAGGGGTCATGACAGTGAGAGTAATGAGAGCTGGACAGGTTATAGAGCCGTGAGACAGACAGACAGTCAAATAAGCGACAATCAAGTGGTGTACGGCCATATTCTTAGGCACCCTGAAGGACCATCATTTAGGCTGTTATTGGGGAAATCTGCTAACAATTGCGGTAAATGTATATTTATGCGGCTAGGTATAATTAGACGTGAGTCATACTCCAGCCCAACATCACACTTGATAAGTAATACACACGTGCTATACTTTCCCACTTGACATGTATATTATCTCTAATTTACGCTGACTGTGTATGGAGCTCAGTTTTACAGCCTTGAAGTAACAGAGCGCATAAACCTTTACATAAGCTGTACCCACAAGACATAAGTTTTAATAGTAAACAGTTCAGTAGAAAACAGCAGTATGAGGGGGTGAGTGCCTCTGCCTACATGGTTAGTGTATGCTAAATAACAAACCTGGGTATGACAAATTGATTAAAATATGTAAGCTAAGCCGCCTGTATATTAGCTGATCCACTCAAATGAACAAGTGCATAAGTACAGTAAGAGATTTAGAAAATTCAGCAGCCTGTGTATAATTACTTTTCACCATATATTTTAATAGCTTGTTGTAAGTTTAGGATAGTCCTAAGGAGAAAAACGTTAATGCAGCTAGGGGATTATACAAAAACCAAAGCATATCAATAAACAAGCATGAAGTGTAATATGTTAGGCACACTTATCAGACTGATCAACTTTCACCAAATGTCCCAACAATAGAAACCTGGCGCCTGAATCAGGTCACATATTCAAAATTATGTGGAGGTTAATGAAGGATTTAATGTCCTCCCAAGAGTGTTTCAGGAGAAATAAAGGTCTCTTACTAAGGATATAACCTTACGTCAGTCCGGAGCAACAGATCAACATGAGTAAAGCGTGAATTTGATCAGAATGAGCACATGAGATGTCATACCGAGAGTTTCTTTTTTCCAATATTGGCATGGCGTCCCCAGACCCCTCTACGCCCAAGCTCAGGTATAGGTCTAGCCAACTCCACGTTTCTCCAGTGTACTCCAAAGTGCGAGTGCTTGCAGCAGGTACACTGATCTATATCCAGCAGGCGGTGGAGCAAGCAATGCTAAGTCGGGTGCGTGATCCACATATCCATGGTGACTATCTCCGATGAGATCGTTTAGTTGCGGGCTGTCTCCTAGAAGCTCCTGATAGATTTTTTCAAAAAAACGTGGCTGGCTTTTGTCGGCATCAGCGCCGTCTTGCATCCGATCCTGCCTCAGAGAAGTGGCTGTAGCAGTGTGAGTACTTGGAGGGCAGGGTGGTAAATCAGCTCCGCTTCGTCGCATGGACACAGCACAGCTGTGTGTAGGAAGACCATTGCTCAATTCACATGTGTGCGATGCAGGGTTTAAAGACACATCTTCTCCCCCAAGTTGCAACCAATGGATCCTCTTTTCATTGGCCATGTAAGGAGCAATATTTGCAGTGTGTTTCTGCAGCTTGTCGGCTCTGCCTTCCGCCATCTTACACATAGTGTCGGCCTTCAGAGCACATGGTTCACTCAGTATATGCGTTATTTCAAGCAAGTTAGTTTGCATCTTATGTGCTATCTCAGAAAAAAGCATCCGTATCTCATCCATATTCAGATGCTGTATAATTGTAGCTCAGTTCAGAGTAAAACGGCTACAATGGGTCCAGACCAGTGCGACTTATCGCCAGAAGCTCATAGGCCCGCTGCGTTAGATGTCAGAATAGAGTATTTTGGTCAAAAAATGTTTCTTAAGGTGATCCCTAAGCAGGGGTCAGTTGTTGTCCATTAATATGCCCAAATATCTCACTTTTTCCCTATAATTATATAGTAAATTTTGTCTTAGTCGAGGAGCTGCAGGGATATGCGTCTGACTGCTTCAGCTGTTGGCTCCGCCCCCCCATTTAGTTTTTTTTTAAAAAAAAGAAAATCTAATTTTTGCTAAACATTTACATTCATTTTCATTAAACAAATGTAAATGTTTTGAAGCTTTCATTATTCAGATAGAACATGCAATTTTAAACAACTTTTCAATTTACTTCCATTAACAAAATGTGCACAGTCTTTTTTTATTTAAACTTTTTGAGTCACCAGCTCCTACTGAGCATGTGCAAGAATTCACAGAATAAGTGTATATGCATTTGTGATTGGCTGATGACTGTCACATGGTATGTGTATGCATTTGTGATTGGCTGCTGGCTGTCACATGGTACAGTTGGAGTTGAAATAGACAAAACTTTTAAAATTGTCAGAAAAAAATCTACTATTCATTTGAATTTCAGACTCTTGCATTTGTTTATTATGCAAATCTACTGTGTTGACTGGTCTTTTAATATGCTCTGGAGAGCACGGTAACCTGATCCTCTTCTAGCCATAGCCCTGCCATGCTTACACCTGGCTTAATGCTCTTGGTTCCTGTTAGTGCGGCCAGGTCTCTGACAAGAAGAGGATCGGGTTAGTGTGCTCGCCAGAGCGTTAAAGTAAATATTTAACCCTTTAAAAAATTAAAGGAAAGAAATAAATAATGACAAATTCCATCAGTATTTTTCCTTTTCTTAAATTTTAGTTGGTGCATTCATTCAGATTATAATTTTTGTTTATGAAAACAAAAATCCCATTTTCGCGATGAATGTGCATTGGTCCAATAACGAATGCACATGTCTAATAATTAGAATAAAATCTTGTTAATTGAGGGCAGCATGCAATCGACAGTATTCTTAAGGGTATATGAAACCTAATTTTTAATTTTTTGAGATACAGACAGAGCATACACTTTTAACCCTTTGAGTGCTAAGCACTTTCCCACCTGGTTGCTAAGCTGATTTGAGGGTTTTTTAATTTTAATTTTTTTTTTAAATATTTTTTTTTTTATTTTTTTCAGATCCTCAACCCTTCCTTATAGATTAGGCGATTAACTTTCCAACGGTGGGTCTTGGGGGTCTGTAGCTGCTTAGATGCCTGAGATACAGGCTTCTAAGCAGCATGCCCCCTTTCCCTATACTTATTGTATTTTTTAAATAAAGTTGCGCAGAGATGTCATCACGTCATTGCGCATGACGTCACCACGCAAAACGTGAAGCCCCTGCGATACCTGTCACTATATAGGCCCGATCGTCGGGGTAGGAGCCCCCAGATCTCCCTCAAGGTGGGAGAGTGCTAGTGACGGCACTGAGCCGTCGTTAGCACCTGAGTGGGAAACTCTGCAACGGTTTAGAGCCATCATTAGCACTCCAGGGGTTAACAAAGATTCCAATTTACTTCTATTATCAAATTTGCTTTGTTCCTATGGTATTCGTTCCATTGGTATCCTTTGTTGAAGAGATATCTAGATAGGTCTAGATATAAAAAGAGTATTTTATCTAGAGGACTATCTTTTGCACCCACTTCTAAAATTAACACATTCAAGTTGGTTAAAGATCTCCACCCCTTTATTCATTAATGATGGCTCTGAGCCGTCGCAGAGTCTCCCACTCAAAATGTTTCTCCTGCCTAACGTTAATAAGAATAGAACTAGGGTGTTCTATTGTGTCTGACAATGGGAATTTATGTGAGAAAGCTAGTAAGTAACTCAATTTGAGGTTGAGGCCTATTGTTATGACTCACACTTCTTGTGTGAGGGATACTATGGAGATTCTTAACAGACTGGAGAGTATTAGTATTGATGATGATACGTTTTTTGTAACCTGTGATGTAGAATCACTATACACATACACATAAATTTGCCTGTAATGCTGTTAGATTTTTCCTACAGATGCAGGATGAACAGAATATGGAATCTAATAATTTTCTTAACTGAACAACTAGAGTTTGTGCTAGCGCACAACTATTTTGTGCTTGATGAAGCATTTTATCTACAGCTTAGAGGGACAGCTATGGGCATAACTTGTGCCCCAACTTATGCCAATATATATCTAGGCTGGTGGGAACATGAGATAGTAATGATACCCTTTCTAAATACGTAGATCATTTAAATGTGGCTTTGTTATATTGTTGACTTGTTCATCTTATGGCAAGGAGACACCACATTATTATGTAAATGTATTGAAATACTTTATATCAATGACCTCAATCTTAAACTTACTATGAAAATGGATCATGAGGAAGTGGACTTCTTAGATTTGGTACAAATGGTAACACCATTACAGACCTTTACAGGAAGGAGACATCTACTAACTCTTTACTCAGATTTGAGTAAGGAGAATTTGCTCTGACATTAATTACTTTAAAACAAGAGCAAAGGATTTGATGACTACCATTTAAGGATATGGGTTACCTGAAGAAACTAATAAAGAAGGCATATTATAGAGCTTTAAAAATTCCTAGATATACTTTACTTATTCTTAAAAAAGCAGAGAAAAATTGGGTGATGACAAAATTCATTTTTTGAGCACTTACAATTCTAACTTTGGGGAGATGGAGAGAATTTTGAATAGACATATTCATGTTCTAAATACTGATACTACTTTTCGCAATACTTTAGTCAGAGAGCACCTTCTTTAAGAGATAGACTAGTCCATAGTAATTTTTCATAGGGTTGGGTCACTTATATGTGTGGCTCCTGATTCTTTTGCAAATATATGTCTAAAATTAAGTTTATTAAAATATTTACTGAAGGTGTCAAACAAATACAACTTTAATTATTGATATAAGAATATTATATATTGTTTACAGTGTTTGTGTGGTTTGAAATATGTCAATATATCGACAAGGGAGATGAGAACACGATTAAGTGAACATATATGTAATATTAAAAACAGCAGAAATGGGTGAAAAATGTACTTCAGTTGCTAGAGATTTTTTACTAAAACATAGTAGCAAACCAGATCTCAAATGTTTCATTCTAGAGAGAGTCCAACTCGGTATACAATGTGGTAATATTGAGAAATTGCTCCTACAGACGGAAAGTAGGTGGATTTTTTGCTTAAACTCATTATATCTCAAAGGACTAAATTAGCAAATAGTTTACAGCTCTATTTTGTGAAAAGGAAATAATAATAATGTTTTTTTTTTAAATTGGATCCATCTTACTATAACATTATTCATAAATATATGAATATAAAACATTCTGTTATATATAATATTATAATTTACTATTAATTTGGGGATATTGCATCAATCTATATATAAGTATCTATTAGCAAATTAATTGGCTGTTTTTTGTATTTAAATAATCCTCTGCTAGGGGACTTATACCCTAGGCTGATTTTGTTGACTACATGAGGAGGATTTGTTCTACATCTCGTTTTTCTACATGCTCGGTTTTTGTATTAGGAACAAAGCATAATTTGAATATGGACCCTATGCTGTTATTCAACCTAGCAAGCATTTACAAGTTGATCATATTGGTGAAATATATTCGTAGTACAATATGGTTAATTATATTTGATGATCGGTATAAATAAGGAATGGAATTGTAGTAAAGATTTCCACATTAGTGTGAATTGAGTGATTTATGAGGATGTGTGTATCTTTGTGTTTACATTCAAACCTGCTGGTGACTAGAAGGGTGTGTATTTACTTGTAGTGTGCGGATATTTGGCCTATCAACTGAATAGATAAGGGATCTGACACACCCTCAGTGATGTAATCTGGGCATGTGATTTGTTAGCACATATGAGCTGTAATCGATGGCCTTTCTACACCAATAAGAACTGCCCTCAATAGGGGTGTGTTGTATTCTGGATACGTAATTGGATAAAAGCATATCAAATACCGTAATGTCTGTGTGTACCTATAAATTTCATTATGAATTACTTGCTTAATGTGTTTGTGTGATATCCATTTTGATATAGAACCTTGTTCCTTAGAGCGTGACATTGCCCCAATCTTTTTTACAATAATAGTGATTACTTACTCAGTAAGCGATAGTTTGATAAGCCCATTGATTTTCCAAATTTGTGGTGCTCACAAAATCATAGCATTTAAAACGCTATAGATCTTTTTTTACTCACTGGGTGTTTTACAATGTGCCTCTAAGCCTACTATTGCTCTAGAACCTATTTTGTTTATGGTTGCACTTACTAATTTTTGCTACATTGTGATTTATGAATAGATACACTTTGTTCATTTAGTGTATCTTTTTTCATGTACTCCGGCAGTGCTATTATGTTTGTGTTTTTAATTGATTTTAGGTAGGTATCTATACTGATACTTTTTGAACATTTAGAATAACAGTTAAGTCTTAACCTTTGTCCCCTTTATTATGTTGGAGATATTGAGTGTGTGCCAAGTGGTTGTATCTTTTCTTATTGTGACGAATATTATTTGATATTGCTACCGTGGCACCCCCTGCTCTCCTCCAAGTGAGATGAGTTTATGGGATAAATTGATGTTTACTGGTAGAATTAGCTAGTTCTGCAACTTCTCTTAATACTATAAATATCTAGATAGGTGTCTGGAGCACTCTATGGCAGGAAAGCTGCCATATAGTGCTCTTGCAAATCTTTAAAAGTAATATTAATAATAAATTAGAAATTTGTTAAAAATTGCATGCTCTATCTATCTCAATCTGAATCATGAAAGAACAATTTGGGGTTTCATGGGCTTTCATTTCCTTCTAATTTGAAGGGAAAATAAAATAGACATTATACCAATGAGCATCTGTTGTTTCATTTACCTAATAAATACATATTGTTGATTAATTGATAATTATTGTCTGTATCTTTCATATCTAATTATACAAAGACAGACAACATTCTGATTTTTTTTTAAAATACAGTACTACATTGCCAGGTGTCGGCGATACAGTATAATATTGGTGTCAGCGATACAGTACTACATCGACATCGCCGACACCTACATTATACTTATTAACCCCTAATCTGCAACTCCGGACATCGCCGCCACCTACATTATACTTATGAACCCCTAATCTGCTGCATATTTATCAAGGTCTGCCGGGCCTGATCCGACAGTGCGGATCAGGTCCGACAGACCTCGCTGAATACGGAGAGCAATACGCTTGCCGTATTCAGCATTGCACCAGCAGCTCACAAGAGCTGCTGGTGCAACGCCGCCCCCCTGCAGACTCGCGGCCAATGGGCCGCCAGCAGGGGGTGTCAATCAACCCGATCGTACTCGATCGGGTTGATTTCCAGCGATGTCTGTCCGCCTGCTCAGAGCAGGCAGACAGGTTATGGAGCAGCGGTCTTTGTGACCGCTGCTTCATAACTGCTATTTCTGGCGAGCCTGCAGGATCGCCAGAAACACGGGGCATCAAGCTCCATTCTGAGCTTGATAAATATGCCCCATAGTATCTAGCTTAGGGTTTATTTTTATTTTACAGGCAAGTTTGTATTTATTTTAACTAGGTAGAATAGTTACTAAATAGTTATTAACTATTTAATAACTAATTAGCTAAATCACAAAAAAACCCCACTAAATTACAGAAAATAAAAAACAAATTACAAGATCTTTAAACTAATTACACCTAATCTAATAGTCCTATCAAAATAACCCCCCCCCCCAAAAAAAAACAAAAAAACCCTTGCCTAAACTAAACTATCAATATCAATTGTATTATTTTTTTTTTTTTCAGGTAAAAGAGCTGATTTCTTGGGGGCAATGCCCCGCAAAAGGCTCTTTTAAGGGCTATTGATAGTTTAGTTTAGGCTAGGGTTTTTTTTATTTTGGGGGGGCTTTTTTTATTTTGATAGGGCTATTAGATTAGGTGTAATTAGTTTAAAGATCTTGTAATTTGTTTTTTTATTTTCTTTAATTTAGTGATTGTTTGTTTGTTGTTTTTTGTGATTTAGCAAATTTAATTTAATTAATTTAATTGTATTTAATGTAGGGAATTTATTTAATTGTAGTGTAGTGTTAGGTGTTAGTGTAACTTAGGTTAGGTTTTATTTTACAGGTAAATTTGTATTTATTTTAGCTAGGTAGTTAGTAAATAGTTAATAACTATTTAGTAACCATTCTACCTAGTTAAAATAAATACAAACTTGCCTGTAAAATAAAAATAAACCCTAAGATAGATACAATGTAACTATTAGTTATATTGTAGCTAGCTTAGGGTTTATGTTATAGGTAAGTATTTAGTTTTAAATAGGAATAATTTAGTTAATGATAGTAATTTTATTTAGATTTATTTAAATTATATTTAAGTTAGGGGGTGTTAGGGTTAGGGTTAGACTTAGGTTTAGGGATTAATAAATTTAGAATAGTGGTGGTGACGTTAGGGACGGCAGTTTAGGGGTTAATAAATGTAGGTAGGTGGTGGCGATGTTGGGGGCAGCAGATTAGGGAGGGGTTAATAAATATAATATAGGTGGCGGCGATGTCTGGAGCAGAAGATTAGGGGTTAATAAGTATAATGTAGGTGGCGGCGATGTTAGGGGCGGAAGATTAGGGGTAAATAATATTTAACTAGTGTTTGTGATGTGGGAGTGTGGCGGTTTATGGGGTTAATATGTTTATTCTAGTGGCGGCGATGTCCGGAGCAGCAGATTAGGGGTTAAAAATTTTATTTTAGTATTTGCGATGCGGGAGGGCCTCAGTTTAGGGGTTAATAGGTAGTTTATGGGTGTTAGTATACTTTTTAGCACTTTTTAGTTTTATGCTACAGCGTTGTAGTGTAAAACTCATAACTACTGACTTTAAAATTCGTTAGGAATCTTGTCCATAGAGGGTGTAGCGCTCACTTTTTGGCCTCCCAGGACAAACTCGCAATACCAGCACTATGGAAGTCTCATAGAAAAAAGGCTTTACGAACTTTATGTAAGTCGGTTTGCGGTAAGGCCAAAAAAGTGTGCGGTGCCCCTATACTTGCAAGACTTGTAATACCAGCGGGCATAAAAAAGCAGCGTTAGAACCTGTTAACGCTGCTTTTTTACCTTACCGCAAAACTCATAATCTAGGTGATAGTTATCTAGATGAACTCAGGGGCTTGCACATGGCATTAGCTATTTGACAGCTGTGCTTGCAACAATGTTTACACCAATGTTATACATAGTTGCAAACATTGCATTTCTATAGGCACAAATTTAACCCTATTCACAGATTTAAAAACACCAGAATAAGTATATTTAAAAGAGCCACATTTACATCTAAAACAATTTATTTCCAATCTTCTTAACACTTAAAATGCAATGCAATGCAATTGCTATAATTGCTATAAAACTTATTCTCAAATCACAATTTAAATATTGTCCAAAGTCCATTAAAAATGTTTGTCATGTAAATTATAATGCAAATCAATCTTCATCTCTGGATATGCGAGTAGATATTTTCCTTGTTTGATATAATGTTTCATTATAACATACGAAACAAAGTGATTTTTGATGGAAAGTCCAAAGCGCTATCCCTCAAGTCACATGTCACCTGACTGCGCTACTTCACTCTTGCAGGAATAGTAAAAGTCAGCATCCCTCAAAGGATCAAAGACTCACTGGTCACTGCTCTGGCTGAACTAAAAAGGATAAATATTCCTAGGCCTAAGGTCAAAATTGATTCTAGCTCACCACTGTCTTCAACATGAACTTCAAATCAGCTCCAAATGAAACACATGCTCTGAGTTGCAGATTGATGCTTCCTACAATATTTAGGGAAAGAAAAAGACTATACATCTTGCAGCTCTCCCTTTTAATATAAAGGATAAGATGAATAGGGCATTAAACAAATAAAAATGCACACAATTCACTGCATTGTGGTAAAGCTACACCTTACCTTTAGTTTTGTGAAACCCGAAGCCAAGGCTCCTTTAAGTCCCCCTTCCGGTGCTTCGATCCTGAGTTAGCCACCAGCCTCTGTTTTGGGAGCCTTTTGCTTCAAACTTGATGGAGTAAGAGGTACATCCAATCAAAAACAGCACCATCCTCTCCTAGACTTCAAGGGACAGTCAACACCAGAATTTTTGTTGTTTTAAAAGATAGATAATCCCTTAATTACCATTTCCCCAGTTTTGCATAACCAACACAGTTATAATTATACATATTTTACCTCTGTGATTACCTTGTATCTAAGCCTCAGCAGACTGCCCCCTTATTTCGGTTCTTTTGACAGACTTGCATTTTAGCCAATCAGAGCTGTCTCCATGGTAAATTCACTTGCATGAGCTCAATGTTATCTATATGAAACACGTAAACTAATGCACTCTAGTGGTGAAAAACTATCAAATTGCATTTAGATTAGAAGCGACCTTCAAGGTCTAAGAAATTAGCATATGAACCTCCTAGGTTTAGCTTTCAACTAAGAATACCAAGAGAACAAAGCAAAATTGGTGATAAAAGTAAATTGGAAAGTTGTTTAAAATTACATGCCCTATTTGAAACATGAAAGTTTTTTTTGTACTTGACTGTCCCTTTAAGTAAGAGTGCACTCATTTTGCTCTGCATGTGAGGCTATGGATCCTGCACTATAGTCTCAAGTGAGCTTACTCTTTGGGTTTCATTTGTCAAAGCAGCAACTTGTCGATTTTGCCTGATTTAAAGGGACAGACTACTCCAGATTTTGTATTGTTTAAAAAGATAGATAATCCCTTTATTACCCATTCCCCAGTTTTGCATAACCAACACAGTTATATTAATATACTTTTTACTTCTGTGATTGTCCTTGTATTTAAGCCTCTGCAGACTGCCCCATTACTTCAGTTCTTTTGACAGACATGTATTTTAGCAAATCATTGCCGTCTCGTAAGTAACTCCACAGTTGTGAGCCCCATGTTATCGATATGGCACACATGAACTAGCACCATCTAGCTGTAAAAAACTGTCAAATGCATTCAGATAAGAGGCGGCCTTCAAGGTCTTAGAAATTAGCATATGAGCCTACCTGGGTTTAACTTTCAACAAAGAATACCAAGAGAACAAAGCACATTTAATGATAAAAGTTAATTGGAAAGTTGTTTTAAATTGCATGCCCTATCTGAATCATGAAAGTTTAATTTTGACTATACTGTCCTTTTAAGTCTGTCTACTGTTACTGTTCAGTGTCCAAACTTATTAAAAATGACCCTTGTTTAATTTGTGTCAAATCCGACAGGAGTTACAGTTGATAGCTTTGGTTACATAGTTGGCAAGATTAAGATAATTTATCAAGATTACATACTAAATTAAAAGCACTTAAACCACGTGATCCATATTTCTAAGCAATAACAGCCATCTTTTCAAGTTTTCACTGTAGCAGAAGCATGTTACGTCTCTCTTCATTTAATAAAGATATTTAATGGTAATCGCCATAGTAGTTTTTTGTTAATATTTCCTGTATGCTATGTCAAATGCATTTGTTTTCAACTTTAAAATATTAAACAATACCAAAAAAGTAATATACAGTGAAATCTGCACTGAAGTGGTTGCAGTAATGTACACCCTTATTGATCGATTTTAAATGAGCATAGAACTTAATTATTAATTGATAAATTGTCATTTCTATAGTTCATTTTTGATTTAAGGTCAGATAATGGGTAAAGGTTCAAGAAGATTATGAAAAAACATAGTTGATCATTGCCTTTTATAGATGACACTTCTATTGTTTACTTTAAAGAGATATGAAACCCAACATATTTCTTTCATGATTCAGCTAGAGCATATACATTTTAAACAACTTTCTAATTTACTTCTATTTCCAATTTTCTTTGTTCTCTTGGTATCTATTGTTGAAAAACAGGGACATATGCTTAGGGGCCGGCCCATTTCTGGAGTACTATATGACAGCAGTTTTGCAAGAATGTTATCCATTTGCAAGAGCATTAGATGGCAGCAATATTTCCTGCCATGTAATGCTCCAGATTATTTCATAGGTATCGCATCAACACAACATATCATGGTAATTAAGTAAATTGAAAATATTTTTTAAAATTGTATGCTCTGTCTGAATCACAATTTTTTTTTTTGGGGGGGGTTTATATCTCTTTAAGGTAGCATTTTATTCTCCATTGCTTTCTATAGTATTCACAAACTACAGTCACGGATTTAAAGTCATATCCGTGGCGTCTTTCGGATTACGGGAATGGCGATGATCTCAAAATAGAAGCATCAAACTGGGAATGAAATAAAATAAAAGTAAGAAAAGTAAGGTAAGACCTAACTTGCTCAAAATACTGGAATCTGTTTAGCATTTTTGCTATCACTCCATTCAAACAGAAATAGAGCCTTGACTTTTTTTTATTTACCTGTCAAAACTATATATTTTTTTTAAGTAGAAAACCCAAGGTATTGATCTATGCCCATTTTGGTATATTTCATGTCTCACTGTTTCCCACTGAACTATTTACGTACTGTTTGTGCAATCATAACACAAATGATTGTACAAGCTTTTCTGGGATCCCCTTTGTTCAGCAATAGCAGGCATACATGGCTTTGCCATTGTTCTTTAGTAATTAGAATGCTGCTAATTGCAACTGTGCACCACACTTCTATTATTACCTGCAGTGAAGGGGTTAATCAGGTACCTTGTAAGGTTTATTTTACCTGTAGTGAAGAGATTGCCCTCCCACCCCTGATCCGTCCCAAACAGCTCTCTTACCTCCCTCACCCCCATTGGTCACCACCATTAGGTCAGTCTGCCAGTAGGCAGTTTAGGTTTATTTATTTTTTATATATATTTTGTATGCAGTGTAGTGATCCTCCTCAACACTCCCACTTCCCTGATCCCCAAAAAGCTATCTAACCTTCACCTCCCACTAATGGTGGCCATCTTTAGTACTGGCAGCTGTCTGGCAGTATCTAATATATATATATATATATATATATATATATATATATATATATATTTATTATTTTTGTTATTTTTCTGTACCCCCCCCCCCCTCTGGTGCTCATTAGTTAAGGATACCACACCCCATTCCCTTTTTAGTTAAGGATACCACACCCATTCCCTTCTTCTCTTTAGTGTAGCTCCCCATCCCTTTCTCTCTCTTCTTTTTTTCCTGCAGTGTAGAGTCCATCTCACTCAATTTAATTTTATATTCATGATTCAGATAGAGCATGCACATTTACCAATTTACTTCTATTGTCTAATTTGCTTCATTCTCTTGCTATCCCTTATTGAAGGAGCAGCAATTCACTACTGGAAGCTAGCTGAACACATCAGGTTAGCCAATAATAAGAGGTATATATGTGCAGCTCCTAATAAGCAGCTAGCTCCCAGTAGTGCATTGCTGTTCCTGAGACTACCTAGGTATGCTTTTCAACAAAGGCTACAAAGCAAATTAGATAATATAAATAAATTGGAAGGTTGTTAAAATGATATTCTCTATTTGAATCATGAAAGTTTAATTTTGACTTTACTGTCCCTTTAAGGTCATGTTCAGTTAATTCTTAAGAAAAGGTAGGTAAACAGATTTGTATTAACAAATTCATTCTAAACTAACCCATTAGAAAAGATTGGATGAAATATATATATATTTATTTTTATTATTTATTATTATTTTTTTTTTCTGTGACAAACAGTTCAGAAGAAGAAAACTGTTTTGTGCGCACATGTTTAATATTTACATACAGTATGTTAAGGTCACAGAAACATGGATTCCTTTCTGTCATCCATTTAAACAGAATATCTTTAAAAATAGAAATGTGATTTGTGTGTGAAAAACAAGTTCATTTTGCATCAAGTAATATTCCTTTTTGTGTTTGTGGCAGAATGAACTATCAGATGGTCTTTCTTATTTTATGGGTATTTATAGGAAAATGGAGTATTAAATATGGATGAGTAATTTTGGCACGTCAGAAGAAAATACATTCCTATCAGTACTTTATAGCAGGAGAGGAGGAAGCCTAACATTTGGTCTGATGTAAACACTTGTATAAAACTGCAAACTTTCTGATTGCTCCTTAGGGAATGGTGTTCCATGCTAGTTTAGCTGTTTTAATGTGAATGAATATGAGAATCTTTATGAGTGTGTCTAGTAAATTTTCTATTGTAATCTAAAAGAGTAGCTCAGCATTATGCCAAGCTTAGATCCTCATTATTTCTTAATGGGACAGAAAGGTCAAAATTGAAAAGTGCATGAATGCATTTCAAGTCTTAATAGAAGCATTTTTACAATTTACTTCCATTAGCAAAAATGCTTCTAGTAAACGTTGTTACTGTTTAGGCAGCATATGCACATATGCTATATGTGATTAGAGGATCAGGATTCAAATACCATCGCCTAGATTACGAGTTTTTGTCGGTAATGGTGTGCGGTGTTAACAAGCCTTTTTTTCTCACCGCTCACTTAAGACAACCCTGGCATTACAGGTTCTTCTAAACCCGGCGTTAGCCGCAAAAAAGTGAGCGGAGATAAAAAATTAGCTCCACATCTCACTGTAATACCAGCGCTGCTTACGGTAGTGGTGAGCTGGCTAAACGTGCTTGTGCATGATTTCCCCATAGGAAACAATGGGGCTGAGCTGGCTGGAAAAAAAACTAACACCTGCAAAAAAGCAGCGTTCAGCTCCTAACGCAGCCCCATTGTTTCCTATGGGAAAATACATTTTACATCTACACCTAACACCCTAACATGAACCCCGAGTCTAAAACCCCCTAATCTTACACTTATTAACCCCTAATCTTCCGTCCCCGACATCGTCGCCACCTGCATAATATTATTAACCCCTAATCTGCCGTTCCGGACACCGCCGCCACCTACATTATACTTATTAACCCCTAATCTGTCGCCCCCAACATCGCCGACACCTAAATTATATTTATTAACTCCTAATCTGCCGCTCCGGACACCGCCGCCACCTACATTATACCTATGAACCCCTAATCTGCTGCCCCTAACATCGCCGAACCCTACATTATATTTATTAACCCCTACTCTGCCGCCCCCAACATCGCTGCAACCTAACTACAATTATTAACCCCTAATCTGCCGCTCCCAACATCGCTGCCACTATAATAAAGTTATTGACCCCTAAACCTAAGTCTAACCCTAACCCTAACACCCCCTAATTTAAATATAATTTTAAATAATCTTAATAAAATTACTACAATTAAATAAATTAATCCTATTTAAAACTAAATACTTACCTATAAAATAAACCCTAAGATAGCTACAATATAACTAATAGTTACATTTGTATCTATCTTAGGATTTATATTTATTTTACAGCCAAGTTTGTATTTATTTTAACTAGGTACAATAGTTATTAAATAGTTATTAACTATTTAATAACTACCTAGCTAAAATAAGTACAAATTTACCTGTAAAACCTAAGTTACAATTACACCTAACACTACACTATAATTAAATTAATTACCTAAACTAACTACAATTAATTACAATTAAATTAAATAAAGTACGGAAAAAAAAAAAACCCCACTAAATTACAGAAAATAATAAAATAATTACAATTTTTGGGGGGCGGAGCCAAAAGCCAGGGTGATCAGACGTGCGTTTCTTGAGCTCCTAGGCCTTATCTAATTAAAGTTACTATTTGCAGAAACGGAACAAGCTAAATTTACATATAGACATTTATTAGCCGATTCATAAAGGAAAGACACTATGCATGAGTCAATCTGTGGTGCTAACTCTGTGTTTGGTGCCCATATTGTAGAGAGCTGATATACTGCGAGTGCTGGGATACTTGGGCCTACCTCCGCTATCATTTGCCTGCAGATCTAAGCCTGAATTTGTCCTCAACATGGAAGAGACTCCAGAACTACTCTATACCTTATTACAAGGTCTGGATCAGCAGATTGTAAACCGCTTTACCGATCTTTCAGACACACTTAGTTTGGCAATGAGAGGAGAGGCCAGAAACGTCCCTGGAGGCACATGGAAAGATTTCTCACCGGCGGATTCCTCGAAAACACGTCGCCAATTGCCACCATGTAGTACTGGCAATAAAGATATAACTTACTCATCACAAGGCCAATACAGCATGCTGTCAGCTGATCATACAACAGCTTCCATGAGTACTGCAGAAACTCCGGAACGACCATCTCAAAAGGGAGTGCTGTCGCATTCATTAGACTACACGCCGCATTGTCTTCACACTGAGCAGGGACTTGCTACTACCATTAAGCAGAGAAAGCCACCGGATAATGTATGTTTCCCGAGTGGTCCACTACTCATATTAATATTTACTCAGGCAGTACTGAGGGTTCTAGGAGGTGTCCTTGGCCCTGTAGAAGATTCAGGCATTGAACCTATGACAGTGACGCCTCATCGACAGGGAATTGGTTAAGCAATCTTTGTGTCTTTACTGTGGGGGAGCCTTTACCTCTCAGAAGTTCCAGAGACCTATGATTTTACTATTTATGTTCTGTGCCCGTATGTCCTGGATGCAGGGAGAGGATCCACCACATAACTTACTCACATATATTTTCTTAAGCATACCCATATGTTCTGTAGACTTAGTAGGTGAAGCCACATACCTTCATAACGATTAATATTGAAAGGTGCTATGGCGAGGACTAGCTTGAGAAAAAACTTCAATGCTATCTATAACAGCTTTAATTGATCCTCTTTAAATGATACCGGGACATTGAGCTAATCCCTCCATCAATATGAAAAAGATATCTCAAGCCTATTGTTAATGGCTCTCTGGCATTAAAGGATCAAGTTCTTTGTATGTTATAATGAGCTATAATGTTGATCACATGAATGACCATTACAGTCTCTAATAATATCACATGTTTTCCCTTGGGTATAGGGCCCATACCTAGGGGACAAGAACAATTTTTATAGTTACCCCTTGTTATCATTTTGTTTATAATATGTCATTATATGGTTCTTTAAAAAAGGTAAGGTCTCTAATATTACAGGACGGATCGGCTTCCTATAAACTGGGTGTCGGTTAAGTAAGAACTTAGATATCTGCTTAAGCCCTTAATTTACATTGATGGGCTAATGACTGGTATCATTTCTTTCCACATAGGAGCTCACTGAACATTTTTTCCTCTTCTTTTTCTCAGTTAATACAGCTATTAAAGTAATTGCAATCTATGCTTACATGTATTCAGTCTTCACTGACAATGGCGGCCGATATATTAGATGCAGCTTATGCAGTGTTTCTGCTAATATAATCTAGTTCTAGATAAGTGAGATCATTTAATTATTTCACTAAAGAGTGAGGGCTGTGAGGTAGACTTATTTAACACATATACTAATTTACCTATTGTGATGTGTATTTATTTCCCAGTCCTTTGCTATCATATATATTGATAATTTTAGCTGGACTCCTAACTTTAGTTTTAGGTGATACTCCCTCATTTGAGTATTACATTATATAGGTGTGTTTTTGTAACTGACAGTTAAAACTCTAGAAGGGGTACAGCATTGAATTACCTTCAACATTTTCTACCCGAGACCACCTATATACGCCTATTTTAAAGGTAATAAGGTTTAATAGATTGTTTGATATGTATAAAATATTTATATCTAATGTCATTTTAGAGAAATATTGGTAATTGTCCTGCTCGGTATATATTTGTACTACCCCCCCCCCCCACCAGGTTAATGTGAATTCATGGGGGGTAATACTATTTTAAATATTCACCGACCCTGGTGAATCCTACAGCTGTATTAATCCGCTTCATGACACTAATTTACCTCGTTCATATTATACTCCTTTTTAGGTATAAGAGTTACCCTATATGTCATAAGAGGAAATTGGTGTTTCTTTGCCTAAATCAGACTTAATGTTTCATATAACACCAATGAAAATGCATCATCTTAAATATTTTTAAATATTTTTGATTTTTTGAATATGTCATATGTTGTTATGTTTTTCTTTTTGATGATTTTGCTTAAATCATTTGGATATGTACATTTGCAGATGTGTTGTAAGTGGGCACTGTTTATGGCCTGTGGTGAATTTGGTGTAATATACTTAGTCTGCATTTATACATTTCCATAGGCACTTTAATAGTCAAGGAATTAGAATGATTCAATTTAATTTGGTTGGATTTGTTTGCAGACATGAACCTTTGTGCACACTTGTTTATATATATATATATATATTTTGTGTCATGTATTTTTGTTTTTCCTTTTTTTTTTTTCTTCACTCAATGTGTATGCAATTTGAAACAGATAATGTATGTTTTGTGATAGATGGATTTTTTATGTGTATTTATAGGTATATATATATACATATAGAATTTTAAATTGTATGTCATTTTTTATCTAATCACTAACAGGTGTATCTATCCCTTTAAATAGGGTGTGTTTACACCTAGTAACTTACCCTATGATTAAGTGCTCAACTGAGCACGAAACTAGTCAGGGAGGTTTCCTTGTGTACTTTTTTCAATTTGTCTCAATAAAGGTAAACTTTGTTTTACTTTTTTTTGGCCCTGGATTCCTTTGCATTAGTGCTGCTGTGCCCTCCTTTTATTTCTCATATATTTTTTCGGCTACACCGGCCGTTACTTTACAGCATGCACCCATTGTGACCTGTTTTCTACTGGGATCACTCCGCTTCCGCCTCAGCTCACGGACCCTGCCGGAACTACAGCGTCTGCAGCGGCTTGACTCTCTGTGTTTGTTTGGATCCTTGGTGCTTCCTGCCTGCTCGATTCGGATTCTGGTGTGGATCTAGTGACTGCCTGACGAACGGAACTAGCCAAGTAAGATCACTTCATTTGCTTAACATCATTGCAAGTGGGATATGTGTTGAACCTAAAATTGTCATTTACCATTGCCACAAGTAAACAGAGTGGGAACGTATGTTGCCGATATTATCATTGGTAAAGTGAAACATTCTGTTGTTGTTGCGACTATCATTCACAGCAGTGGAGGACACAGTGTTTAAACTATGTTAACTTGGATGTAAATTGTTCAAACGTTCCTTTAAAGCTTTTTGGGAAAGTTTTTACGTTTGTTTTTGAGAAAAGGGGAGCTGTGTGTGTGTGTTTTTACAGGTACACATAGGGAGCAAGGAATCTTAGTAAAATTTCAAGTGCTGCATATGCTTAATGCTTGCGCTTAAAGGGCCATACACCAATATATGATTTTGGTTGATAAGTACACAATTTGTTATTTTTTGCATACACAATGGAGGAGGAAAATCTAAGTTTTAACAAATCCATCTTTAATGTAGAGCGCAGAAAAAGCTTCTTTGAAAAAATTTTTATGAAAGGTGAGGCTTCAGGTGGGACTTCAAACAGTTTAAAGAATTCCTTTTTTAAATTGGAAAAACTGTTATTGAACGATTTGAGGTTGATGTGGGATACAGTATCTTTTGACCACTATATGGATGCTAAAAAAATCCCTCGAGGATTACGCATAAAAAAATATCCCTCATTTGATTTAGAACAACCTGAACTCATGGAGGAGTGGAATGAGGCGCTCACAGTGTGTTCTTTAACTTTGATGGACATTATTAATAGAAGCAAGAACTTTAAGAGGGGCAAATTAAAGGAAGAGATTCTAGTTGCCAAAAGTGACCTTAAAATTTGGAAATCAGATGAAAAATATAAAGAATTCAAAACTGTTTTAAAAAATAAAATAAAAAAATCTGATGATGATTTGGCTAAAAGAAAAGGTACAAAATTTAGCCGTGACTTGGAGGATTATGCCAATAACAAGGTATATAATTGGTCATTATTCCAACGCAGACCTAAAGGGAAGAACTTTAAAAAGGGTTCTGGCAAGAACAAGAAGAATAATCCCTCCAAGCAAGATAAAGTTAAGGATAATCAGGAAGGAGCTTTCAACATAGCACCCAAGTCCATCTTAAAGAAAAAGGGTGAAAGAAGGGTTGCCTTTTCGTCAACAGAAAATTCTGAACAGGATTCAAACATGTCTGATGATAGTGGAGCATCTGCTCCTCTTTCTGTTTCTTCTTCTTCTTCCTCCTCTTCTTCCTTGCTTTCCTCTTCTTCCTTTTCTTCTTCCTGTTCTTCAATTCCTTTACAGGTATCTGATGGTGTGGGTCAGAGCAGCTCGGAAGATGGTGAAGCGGCTGTTCGTTTGAAGGTGAAAGACAACACTGTTGTCCCTTTAGGAAAAAGATCAGGAGAGCTGGGAGAAGAGTCAAGAAAATCGGGAAGAAGAGTAAAATCAAACAAGAAGGACTAACTGTTCTTAATTTATCTAGCACTACTCTAACTGTAGAACAAACTGCTTTATTATCAAGAGGGCTTGGTTTTGCACCCACGAACACCTTTTCTGCATTCAAAACTCTGTTGGATGTAAATAAATTTGTCAGGAAGCTGACTCTAAAAAGGTTTTTTTCGGTGCATGATCATAGCGCTAATGACAATTGTGTATATGGTAATGAACAGGCTGTGGATATCAATGTTGGTCAATTTCTGAATTTTGAGGATAACATTGTGTTACAGGATTTATGTGAGCTGGAAACCAATTATGGTTTACGGGATGCAGACATTCCTGCTCCTGTTAAGCATTCTTCACAATTTTATCCTACTCAGTTTAGAGGGCCAGCACTTAATATGTTTCAGAAAAGGGTTGAAAGAGAGATTCTGGCGTTGGAGGCTAGTGTTGGACAGAACAAGAAAACAAAGTTTAATTTAACATCAAAAGAAAGGGTTGCATTAACCACTTTAGAAAAGAATGAGTCAATTGTTATTCGTAATTCGGACAAAGGTGGGAATGTTGTTGTTCTTGACAAAAGTGATTACATCTTAGAAAGCAACAGACAGTTATGTGATCCAAAAACTTACAGAAAGATCAGTTCAGATCCAACCTCACTGTTTAAATTAAAGTTAATGAAAGTTTTGGAACAGACAGTGGCTATTGGACTCCTCACCAGGGAGCAGGTTGAGAATCTGGTTCCTGGGAATCCGAGAATTCCAATTCTCCATTATTTACCTAAGACACATAAGAGTATGACCCAACCCTCAGGGATTGGGTCTCTCTTTGAATCTACTTCAGAATGGATTGACTCAATTCTGCAACCCCTGGTGAGGGGTCTTAATAGTTACTTAAGAGATTCTACTCACCTTTTGCAACTATTGAGAATGCTCAAATGGGAGAAAGAATATAAATGGGTAGTGGTGGACGCCACTGCCTTATATTCAAGTATCCCTCACCATATGGGTATACACGCCATGAAATATTTTTTTGATGGACATACCAGATTCTCTGAGGAAACTAAGATAGTCCTATGTGAAATAATTGATTTCTTGCTTAAACATAACTATTTTATGCTTCACAAGGAGTTCTACATACAGGTTTGCGGGACGGCCATGGGGGCAAAATTTGCCCCCTCGTTCGCAAATCTGTATGTGGGACTCTGGGAAGACAAGTATTTGTATTGCCATGAGAACCCGTTCAAACATCAGATCATCTTCTTTATGCACTTTATAGATGATCTGATATTTGTTATCAAAGAATCATTTGACTATAAGGGCTTTCTTGCCTATTTAAGTCAAAATGAATTTAATCTTAATTTTGTGGGTGACACTTATGGAGAAGTGGCCAATTTTCTTGATTTGACTTTGAAAGGAGATGAAGAACATGAAATAATCATAAGTGACACATACCGTAAAAAAACTGCAGGTAATACTATACTACATGCGAAATCTTGTCATCCTCCTCACTTGGTGCACTCAATTCCAAGGGGCCAATTAATACGATTACGCAGAAATACCAATTCAGACGCTTTGTTTGATGAACAAGCTATGGCACTTATTGGGCGACTCAAGTTGAGAGGTTACAATGAATCATTACTCTATCGGAGTTATGCAGAGGTGAGATCTAAATCACAATGTAAGCTAGTTCAGGGAACTGTGAAGCGTAATGCTGTAATACAAGAGACAGTAGTTTTTTCCACAGAGTATTCGAGCCAATACAATGAAATTTGCTCTATTATGAAGAAAAATCTCCATTTATTGAATGAGGATGAGGTTTTGAAACCACTTATTGGTAACTGCAAATTTGTGTCTAAAAAGCCTCCTACACTGTCTTCTAAGCTGTCTCCTAGTCTGGTGTGCTCAGGAGGCAAGGATAAAAATGATTGGATCAGAAGGAAGGGGACCTATAAGTGTGGTCATGGCCCTTGTGTCACTTGTAGCTTTATTGAAATAGGTAATGGCTTTAAAAGTACACAAACTGGTGATGAGTTTTCACATAAGTTCTATGCAAATTGCAGAAGTACATATATTGTATATTTACTTGAGTGTAAGCATTGTAATTTACAGTACACTGGTCAAACAACCAGAGAGCTAAGATCCCGGATAAGAGAACACATAAGGGACACTAGGGAGTATGTGAAAGAATCTGCTGTGGCCAGACACTTTAACTTGGTGCATATGACTAACATTTTCAATATGAAGGTTCAAGTGATTGATTGCATCATGTTTCCACCCAGGGGTGGTGATAGGTGTAAGTTATTACAAAAACAAGAACTATATTGGATTTATAAGCTCAGAACCATCACACCCCTGGGTTTAAACCGTGAATGGGATATGAGCTATTTTGTTGAGTAGTTTTTTCTTTAACTTTAATAACTCAAGCCATTTTGTATTGTTTTGTATTGTTTTCTTTGCCTAAATCAGACTTAATGTTTCATATAACACCAATGAAAATGCATCATCTTAAATATTTTTAAATATTTTTGATTTTTTGAATATGTCATATGTTGTTATGTTTTTCTTTTTGATGATTTTGCTTAAATCATTTGGATATGTACATTTGCAGATGTGTTGTAAGTGGGCACTGTTTATGGCCTGTGGTGAATTTGGTGTAATATACTTAGTCTGCATTTATACATTTCCATAGGCACTTTAATAGTCAAGGAATTAGAATGATTCAATTTAATTTGGTTGGATTTGTTTGCAGACATGAACCTTTGTGCACACTTGTGTATATATATATATATATTTTGTGTCATGTATTTTTGTTTTTCCTTTTTTTTTTTTCTTCACTCAATGTGTATGCAATTTGAAACAGATAATGTATGTTTTGTGATAGATGGATTTTTTAATGTGTATTTATAGGTATATATATATATATACATATAGAATTTTAAATTGTATGTCATTTTTTATCTAATCACTAACAGGTGTATCTATCCCTTTAAATAGGGTGTGTTTACACCTAGTAACTTACCCTATGATTAAGTGCTCAACTGAGCACGAAACTAGTCAGGGAGGTTTCCTTGTGTACTTTTTTCAATTTGTCTCAATAAAGGTAAACTTTGTTTTACTTTTTTTTGGCCCTGGATTCCTTTGCATTAGTGCTGCTGTGCCCTCCTTTTATTTCTCATATCTTTTTTCGGCTACACCGGCCGTTACTTTACAGCATGCACCCATTGTGACCTGTTTTCTACTGGGATCACTCCGCTTCCGCCTCAGCTCACGGACCCTGCCGGAACTACCGCGTCTGCAGCAGTTTGACTCTCTGTGTTTGTTAGGAAATTGGTGTCCTAATTTGTTAATTGTTGGAACCTCTCAGTTAAGGTAGTTGTTATTTTGACATATAGTGCAAATTAAAGTATCATTATATTAGACATTATTTCACGATAAAGAGGTATCTAAGTAAAGTGTATCAAACTAATGATTCTACATATGTCTGCTCGTAATACCATACTAATAGACAGAATACCATGATAAGGAGGTATTGTAGTATCATCTCATAAAAGAATAAACCGATAAGGTATCAATGTAAATCTTGCAATATATTTACCCGAGATATGCTAGTCATACGGTAGGATACTCATGTCTTGTAAAATGTCTATCATGATTTATGTTCAGTTTGGAATAATTTGTTTTCTTGTTTATGTATGAACACTATTTTGCTAAATACCTTAATAAAAAATATTTGATTTAAAAAAAAAAAAAAAAAAAAATAATTACAATTTTTTAAAACTAATTACACCTAATCTAATCCCCCTAATAAAATAAAAAAGCCCACCAAAATAAAAAAAGCCCTACCCTACACTAAATTGCAAATAGCCCTTAAAAGGGCCTTTTGCGGGGCATTGCCCCAAAGTAATCAGCTATTATACCTGTAAAAAAAATACAATACCCCTCCAACATTATAACCCACCACCCACACAACCAAGCCTACTCTAAAACCCACCCAATGCCCCCTTAATAAAACCTAACACTAACCCCTTGAAGATCACTCTACCTTGAGACGTCTTCACCCAGCGGGGCACAAGTGGTCCTCCAGACGGCCAGAATTCTTCATCCTATCCGGGCAGAAGAGGACCTCCAGACGGCCAGAAGTTTTAATCCAGACGGCATCTTCTATCTTCATCCATCCGGAGCGGAGCGGGTCCATCTTCAATCCAGGCAATGCGGAGCATCCTCTTCAAATGAAGTCCAACTGAAGAATGAAGGTTCCTTTAAATGATGTCATCCAAGATGGCGTCCCTTCAATTCCGATTGGCTGATAGAATTCTATCAGCCAATCAGAATTAAGGTAGGAAAAATCCTATTGGCTGATGCAATCAGCCAATAGAATTGAAGTTCAATCCTATTGGCTGATCCAATCAGCCAATAGGATTGAGCTCGCATTCTATTGACTGTTCCAATCAGCCAATAGAATGCGAGCTCAATTATATTGGCTGATTGGATCAGCCAATAGGTTTTTCCTACCTTAATTCCGATTGGCTGATAGAATTCTATCAGCCAATCGGAATTGAAGGGATGCCATCTTGGATGACATCATTTAAAGGACCACTTGTGCCCGGCTGGGTGAAGACGTCTCAAGGTAGGGTGATCTTCAAGGGGTTAGTGTTAGGTTTTATTAAGGGGGGATTGGGTGGGTTTTAGAATAGGCTTGGTTATGTGGGTGGTGGATTTTAATGTTGGGGGGGTTGTTTGTATTTTTTTTTACATGTAAAAGAGCTGATTACTTTGGGGCAATGCCCCGCAAAAGGTCCTTTTAAGGGCTATTAGTAATTTAGTGTAGGGTAGGGCTTTTTTTTTCTGGGGGGCTTTTTTTATTTTATTAGGGGGATTAGATTAGGTGTAATTAGTTTAAAAAAATTGTAATTATTTTTATTATTTTCTGTAATTTAGTTTTTTTTCGTACTTTAGTTTATTTAATTTAATTGTAATTAATTGTAGTTAGTTTAGGTAATTAATTTAATTATAGTGTAGTGTTAGGTGTAATTGTAACTTAGGTTAGGGTTTATTTTACCGGTACTTTTGTATTTATTTTAGCTAGATAGTTATTAAATAGTTAATAACTATTTAATAACTATTGTACCTAGTTAAAATAAATACAAAGTTGCCTGTAAAATAAAAGTTACAATGTAATTATTAGTTATATTGTAGCTATCTTAGGGTTTATTTTATAGGTAAGTATTTAGTTTTAAATAGGAATAATTTATTTAATTGTAGTAAATTTATTTTGTTTATATAAATTATATTTAAGTTAGGGGGGTGTTAGGGTTAGACTTAGGTTTAGGGGTTAATAAATTTAATATAGTGGTGGCGACGTTGGGGACGGCATATTAGGGGTTAATAATTGTAGGTAGGTGTCGGTGATGTCAGGGACGGCAGATTAGGGGTTACTGATATTTAACTAGTGTTTGTGAGGCGGGAGTGCAGCGGTTTAGGGGTTAATATATTTATTTAAGTAGCGGCGATGTCCGGTCGGCAGATTAGGAGTTAAAAACTTTAGTTAAGTGTTTGCAATGGGGGGGGGGGGTAGGTTTAGGGGTTAATAGGGGTTAATAGGTAGTTTATGGGTGTTAGTGTACTTTTTAGCACTTTAGTTAAGAGTTTTATGTTACGGCATTAGCCAATAAAACTCTTAACTACTGACAAATGCGGTATGAGTCTTGACAGGAGAGGGTGTACCGCTCACTTTCTCCAAGACTCGTAATACCAGCGTTATGCAAGTCCCATTGAAAAGATAGGATACACAATTGAAGTAAGGGGATTTGCGGTATGCTCGAATCGCGGAAAAAAAGTGAGCGGTACACCTGTACCTGCCAGACTCGTTATACCAACGGGCGTTAAAAAGCAGCATTGGGACCCCTCAACGCTTCTTTTAAAGGCTAACGCAAGACTCGTAATCTAGGTGCATGTTTGCTCAAAGAGGTGGTGTGTTTTGCTTTAGTGAAGACTTAAAGGGACAATATACACCAATTTTCATATAACTGCATGTAACAGACACTACTAAAGAAAAATATGCAGATACTAATTTAACAATCCAGTAAAAAAACTTTTAAAAACTTACTTAGAAGCTCTCAATTTAGCATTGTTGATAGAAAGAGCAACTGAGCATAGATTGCAAACCATGACTATCACACAAGATGTGGGATGGTTGAGACGTTTGTCTATTTTTATTTTTACATCATTGCATTGCATTAAAAAAGGATTACACAGCTCTAGACAATCAGGTTTCCATACACTTATTATTGTCCTGACCTTATATGGTGATGCTAGAGAAGCCAAAAATTTTTTTTTTGGGGGGGGCGGGGGAAAGGAGGTTGGACTGAATCCTAAAAATGCATATATACATTTTAGCAGACAATATTTTTGCTAGACATGAAATTTAGTAGAATGTTTTAAATGCTAAACATCTTTTTATTACAAATTTTAAAGGATAAGCTTGTGAGATTAATAATGTGTAACTGCTGGTAGTTTTAATGGTTTACATTGTACAGCATGTACCATCGAAATGTACTGTGGTTTGAGTAATTAATATATTTAGAACGTCCCTGTAGGGACAACAGAAACTGATTAATGTGCTTGAGTTAAATATATTTATTGAAGTTGTTAAAAAGAAATTGTGTTGCAACATGCATGTATTGTTCTGAGTAACTAAATGATCACTGAACAAGTAATGACTGGGAGTGTTACTGCGCCTAAAGTAGACTAATTACATAATAGGCGCCTAAGTAAACTACATTGGTTGCCTGTCAAGAAATGCAGCGCACAAATCAAAGTGGTTGCACATTGCAGTTTATGTTGAAGCAATTCTTAAACCAGGAAGTCTGCACTATTAAAATGTGGTGTTTGTTTCATGCTAAAATGGTGTATGACAAGAATCTTCATCCATCTTAATGGACCTGGCTTGGTAAAAATGCACCTTTACCTGATCTTGCCTTCTCATAGATAAATAGGACGGTAGTCGATCTACCCTACCAACAAATGTAATTTCCAGGGATATTCTGTGCTTTTTGCCCAAATAATATCTCAAGCAGAGTTGAGAGATCTGGTGTCAGACTGTCAATTCATAATAAAATGTACTGTAGGTAACATCAGGAGAGATGTACATTTTATTGTAGCCCAATCGAGAAAAGGATTATATCTACAGCTTACTCTACATGATGTTTCATAAAAAAAAAATGTTCATGGCAATCTGAACTAATATGTTTTTTTTTATACTAACTCTGCAGACATCAGAATGTACAGAAGGCACAATTTAATAAGGAGTCTTGCCTCACAGTCCTCTCCAGTCTCAGCAGTTCCTTTGTTAATATATTTAGCTGATTCACTATTTATCCATCTTTAGTGAATTAGTGCAGAGTAACTTATGAAGTAGGAATGAGCAAATGTTTTGGCACGCCGCACGTTCATTAAGACTAATGAATGCTGACTGCATTTGTTTGTTGTCTGTTCAAATCAAATGTTGAATGTTTGATGAATGTTTACTGAACATGTTTTTGTTTTTTCAAAACAAAAGTTAATTTTACATTTATCCAATATATCTTTTAAATATTAAATGTAAAATTTGACTATTAACGTTTGAATGTTAATATTTGAATGTTACATTTGCATATGTAAATCCTAACATTCAATCTATAGAAACATTTGAATGACAGAGCAAATGTCAAGGATAATATTAGCAATATCATTTGAATATTAAAAATCTGGCGTTCACCTATTCCTATAGTGAAGCTAAAGTGGCTGTAGAGGCCAGCAGAGCTAAATTGAGGCTGAAGATACTTTGAATTTTGACCATTGAGAAGGACAGTATGTGTACGGTTACTAAAGTAGCAAATGATCTGCTATCAGCTAAAGAGAAAGGACACTACTCATTACTAATTCTTCTGGATCTATCTGTTTCTTTCAACACGGTTGACCATCCTCTCCTCTTATAAATTCTACATTCTTTTGGCATTCGAGACACAGCCCTCTCCTGGTTTGCTTCATATCTCTCAAACCACACATTTAAAATATCTATTAACAGCATATCCTTTAATAATTTGCTTCTATAAGCCAGGCTCTGTCTTGGGTACTTTGCATTTTTCCCTCTATGCATCCTCCCTTTGAAAACTTTTAGCCTCTTTTGGGTTCTAGTACCACTTATATGCTGATGATACCTATTTTTTTTCCTTTCCTGTCCTAATATTCTTCTAAAATATAAAATCAACTTGATTACCAATGCATATGACCATATTAATATTGTTTTATTTCTTAGAATCCCATACATAAAGTATAAATACCTCAACCAATGCTAGTAGTAGTACAAAACCATCAAATAATATATAAATTAGACATGCATAGAGGTGTATATTTAGTAATATTTAATTATATATAAAAACATGTTCATCTATAAAGTTTAAATATCTCATCTCATCTTATTCTAGTGGTGGTTTTAAACCACTGATATAATGTGATATCAATTACTTCAAGGATATCTTCCAATCTTCCAATACAGTGATATTACTTAGAAGGGGCAATGCATAGAGATTTGTAGCCATTTATGAAAACTCAATAGGCCATGGTACCCTTATAATCATTGTATTCCCAGCCTTCGTACGTATGAATACTGATCCTAAAAGGCAAACTCCAAAGTTCCTCCACTTCGTTCCATTTTCCAAGTCTGACATCCTGACTGCTTTTCTATACCAGGTTTGTTACTAAAATATTATCCTGCCCATTCTACTAAACCACACTGCATTTCTCACTAACAATAACTTAGACCTACACAAATCAATAATATGTATATAAATCATGGCTTATTTATATAGTTCCACAGATATTTATTTTTACAATATTTAGACATGAAATTACATAGTGGACTATGTCACGGATATCAGGCTGCCAAGGTTAAACCGCCATCCCTTACTACTTAGCCCCTCACTTTTTTTCACCGAATTTGGACTTAGGAGAGCTTTCACGATCTCCCAGATGCTTGATTTTGTTTATTTTGTATGCGTACATCCTTCCAAAAGAGCTGATCTCTGACCTCCAAACGCCTTTCCGGCTGGCCGAGCTCTCGGAACTACCAGCTGGCCGCACCTTCCTGCATACCAACTGACATTTACACCAGGTCACTCTGTTAGGGATGGGTACTCCCTAGGGAGGGCAAGAGGGCAAGATTGCTGGAGGAAAGCTCCCTTGGGAACTGGGGGTTCTGGACCCCCCTACAACTCCTATTTTGCTTTGGCCTTTCCGGCCCCCAGTCATGGATCATGTCTCTTTTTGGACTGTAGCATCTGGGGACCGAAGGCTTTCCAACAACACCCTGGAAGTGCTGTTGCTCTCCTGGGATCCCCCGGAATAGCCACCACTCTACCGCTCAGACTCTATGGGACAATGGACACTATGGGGGCACCAACCTGTCTGAAGCGGCGGGAATGGCGGGAGATCTGGAGATCTGATAAGGTTCGTTATCTTGATCAGTTTGTGTATAAAAACAGTGTGTTTCCACAATAAAGTTGTTCTTTGTGTTTCACTTGAAAACTAGTCTGTCTAGTCATTTGGGTGGGCTCCACTATAATCACTTTCTCTGCTACATAGTGGCATGTTCTAGGTATAGGAAGGACCCTTTGGCTGAGCTACCCAGTTCAGATAGCTGGTATCCGTCACAATTAGTTGGCAGCAGTGGGATGCTTCCGTTTACCTGGAGCATCCAAACCACCAAATGAAGCCCTCTTCTGATGGAGCAGCAGTACGCTGGGCTCAGAAAGATTACACTGAAAGACTTGTTGGAAGCCCGGGGGAAAGTTGCCAGCAACAAGTCCATGGCGGCAATCATAGCCGAACTCATGGAAGGCGATCAGGATAGCGAGCCAGCTAGTGAGGCCGGTAGCAGCTGGGACAGCAAACGGCCCAGCGAGGCATCAACCAGGTAGACCACTATGTCCAAATTCCAGAGAGAGATCCAGTAGCAGCTGGACCTCTATGGGACTGCCCCACCTGAGGAGGTTATCACTCTGATCTGTCCCTTTAACGTCTTGCTGCATAAAACTAATTATACTGTCAAGGATACTGGTATCACAAAAACACCTTGAAATCATTACTAAACAAACAAATCAAAATGAAAACAAAAAATTAAAAATCTGTAAAACAGTTCACTCTATCATATGACACAAGAGAAAGGCTTAAACAAAGTCCAGGAGAAATAAAATAAAACAACTTTAAAATATAAAATACTTCACGGGCAATAGATTCTTTGGGGCATATCTATCAAGCTCCATATGGAGCTTGACGCCCCATTTTTCTGTTTGCCGGCTCTGAGGAGGTGGACAGAGATCACCACAATTCAACCCGATCGAGTACGATTGGGTTGATTGACAACCCCCTGCTGGCGGCCGATTGGTCGCGAATCTACAGGGGGCGGCGTTGCACCAGCAGCTCATAAGAGCTGCTGGTGCAATGCTGAATACGGAGAACGTATTGCTCTCCGCATTCAGCGAGATCTGTCGGACCTGATCCGCACTGTTGGATCAGGTCCGACAGACCTTTGATAAATAGGCCTCTTTAAGTAAAACACAGGCCACGCCTCTAGAGCACTCCTCAATGTCCAACCCTTTGTTTGCTTCTACAAGGTTTCTATCCAGCAGGAGGACTACTTTAAGTTAATAAAACAAATAAATATTTTACAATTGCAGTTACAAAATTGATTTTACAAGTGTGTTTCCTAAGTGTTGTGGTTGTAATTATTGCTTCTCTGCCTTGTTAACTGTTCTTGTTTACTGTTGGAGAGTACATGTATTGGTAGCTTAAAACAAATAAATGTATTAATGACAGGAACGCCCACTAACAAAACTGTAGAAAAAGATAGGTGGAGCGAACCTCTATGAAATTTGAACATGATCTGGCCATAAAAATGAGGTCCCTCCTCCAGCTATTAATTTCATTGAACATGTGCTGTAATAGGTAAAATGCATTGTAATTACTAGAAAGCCTTTGTTACATCCACAGATTGCAACTTTTTTTAATCTCCACTCAAGTAAACAAATTCTAGATTTCAAAGCAAATGTATACATTTATATGAGCTATGCTTTAGAATGACATGTTGCATTGTTTTTAATTTCACAGGTTTTCTCAACCTAAAAATATATTTAAAGACACACATATAAAAATTGGAGTCAAGTATGAGTTAGGTGCAAAAGAGTTGCAAGCTCTTCTCCAGCTTCAGCTGCCAGTTGTTTACATGAGACACGGTACTAGGCACTCTCTATGTTTCAATAGGAAGTGGTACTGGAGTAGTAGAGGATAACTCACAAAAATGCTACCTCACACAACAATGTATACACATTACATACACAACATAAGATGGCATGCAAGCCTTGTGTGTACCTCACCGGCCAACATGTTTCCAAAGACTGGGAGGGGGAAGGTAGAATATGATAGCCAGAGATCAGTCTAAGAGTGGGGATATGGGTGTCTACTGGCATGTTTGGTTGGTGCAGACATGATGGTTGCATACAATGGGTGTTCCACTTATATGGTGGACCAAACTAGGGGTGTTGTCATGGGTGAACTTGATTATTCATGTATGGTCCAAGGGGAATGAGTGCGCAATTCAAGGACAGTGTGGTGGAGATTCTGGCCATTACATGTTTACAAAACTGTTTGATTAATAAGCTAGATAAAGTGATACAAGTAGCTTTAAGACAAAGCTTTCAAACCATTACAATCTCACAACATTTGTGTGGTAGACTTTTGAGCTCTTGATTGCACTGAAAAATCTCTATAAAATTCAGGCACAAATCTTTATTTATTGACACATGTCAGCAGTTACAAAATTATGAAGTCACATTGTGGCCCTAGGGCCAGAGGTTGGACAATTTTGTTTTATATTATGACCCAGGAACCAAGACATTAACACTATGGGGCATATTTATCAAAGTGCGAGCGGACATGATACGACGTAGCGTATCATGTCCGCTGCACACCGATAAATGCTGACAGCATACTCTGTCGGCATTTATCATTGCACAAGCAGTTCACCAGAACTGCTTGTGCAATACCGCCCTCTGCAGATTTGTATTCAATCGGGTTGATTTCTGTCCGCCGCCTCAGAGCAGGTGGACAAGTTATGGGACAGACCGCTGCTTCATAAGTTCTGTTTCCGGCGAGCCTGAAGGCTTGCCAGAAACAAGGGGCATCAAGCTCCATTCGGAGCTTGATAATTCGGCCCCTATATGAGGGATATCAATATGAAAATTGTTTTTTTTTATTAAATTGTCAAATAAAATAAATCTTAGAATGAATGGGGTTAAAAAGAGGTCTCTAATTTTATAGTAGCAACTATGCTTTCTATTTACAAGTCGATATAATATGAAAGAAAGGTAATTACAGCTCTTAAATCATAACACAATTTTTTTCAGGTCCTAATGGATTGCCAGCCCTGTTATTATTCCTTGAACAATGCATTGCTAGAGTGAAGATATTTGTGATTAACCAAATTAGTGGTAGCCAATTACCGTAATGTATGAGTTGCTGCTTCCCTTTGTATTATTTGTGTTCAAGTGGTAATTACCTTTCATATGCCTACTCAAAAAGAGTCCTATTTTAAATTATACATGGAGGTTATTTAGAGAGACAGAGCTTTTAATGCTAATGCAACAAACACTTCCAATAACAGTTACAAAAAAAAATGTCTGCAAATAACAAATCAGATTTTATGATGAAACAATATAAAGATGTATTCTTCTATTAAAAATGAATTGTCTTGTTGAAATAGCCTAAAATAAACATTCTTTTAAACCAATGGTTTTCAAACCTGTCCTCAGGCTTTCCTAACAGGCCAGATATTCAGGATTACCATGGGTGAGAGCAGATAAAATGACCATGTTTACTAATCAGCTGATTATTTCACCTGTGCTCTAGTTCAGATATCCTCAAAATCTGGCCTGTTAGAGAGGTCAGGTTTTAAAAACAGTTATAATGCCTTAGCTGCTAATTCAGCCTGTAATGTGTGTCAAGATAATCTATTGCTGCTTTCATTGAAGATAAAAGGGTTATTTGAATTTACAGCTGCTACAGATATCAACTGACAATTTATATTTCACACAGATCCATCTTAAAACAATTAAAATAAAAAATAAAAGTAGAGACTATGGGGCATATGTATCAAGCTCCGTATGCAGCTTGATGCCCCGTGTTTCTGGCGAGCCTGCAGGCTCGCCAGAAACAGCAGTTATGAAGCAGAGGTCACAAAGACCGCTGCTCCATAACCTGTCTGCCTGCTCTGAGCAGGCGGACAGACATCGCCGGAAATCAACCCGATCGAGTACGCTCGGGTTGATTGACATCCCCCTGCTGGCGGCCCATTGGCCGCGAGTCTGCAGGGGGCGGCGTTGCACCAGCAGCTCTTGTGAGCTGCTGGTGCAATGCTGAATACGGCGAGCGTATTGCATGTCGTATTCAGCGAAGTCTGGCGGACCTGATCCGCACTGTCGGATCAGGTCCGCCAGACTTTGATAACTTGGGGCCAATGTCAGTATTGTTAACATGATAGAAACAGATTATTAACAATCCATGTCACAAAAATATCAAAACAAAATCAAACCTTTCTGTTTAAGGGGACATGAAGCCCAAATTTTGTCTTTCATGATTTAGAAGGAGCATGCAATTTTAAACAACTTTCTAAGTTACTTCTATTATCTAATTTGCTTCATTTTCTTGATATCCTTTGCTGAAAAGCATATCTAGATAGGCTCAGTAGCTGTTGATTGGTGGCTGCACATATATGCCTCGTGTGATTGGCACACCCATGTGCATCACTATTTCTTCAACAAAAAATATCTAAAGAATGAAGCAAATTAGATAATAGAAGTACATTGGAATGTTGTTTAAAATTGTATTCTCTTCATGAATCATGAAAAAAATGATGGGTTTAGTGTCCCTTTAAATAGACATAATAAAAGTCCTTTTTGTATATGCATTTTTATTTAGCAATTAAGCGTTGATTTGTAAAATACCTGTCTACAAAATAAATGTGTTAGTCATTTCTTATTGTATTTTATTTGCACAATATACAAAGTACTGCAAATCAAGGCAAATTCAGGTCTATACCCAGGGATATTTTATTAAAGGGATAGGAAACCCAAAAATTTTTTTGATATATTTTAAAACGTCTTTAAAAATAATATATTTTTGTAATTGGTGCCTATAAAATGCTTTCCTTTTATTTATCCTCTGAAGCACTTACTGTGCCAAGCCCACATATCCCTTCATTATGCAGGGCCTATAATGATGTTCTACCTAGGTAAAATACTTTGCCCTCTAACGCATGCGCACATTCAATTACTTCTTTCCCCACTCCTGCAGCACGTCACTAACCAAGTGACGACTGCAGGGCCGACAGGTGGATGCTGACGTCGACGTTGGAGGGAGTGGTTGGAGCTGACGGTGGAGCAGCAGAAGCAGCAATATCGATCATGGTAAGTATCTGAACTACCCCAGGGGTCAGAAACCTTCGGCTCCCAGATGTTTTGTAACTACATTTCCCATGATGCTCAGATAGCCTAAAGAGTGTCTCAGCATTGTGGGAAATGTAGTTCCAAAACATCTGGGAGCCGAAGGTTGCTGACCCCTGCCCTAGACGAACGAGCATTGTGTGATTATAATTAGTATAAGAATTTCAACCCCTAGACTAACAAGCAATTTTTATAATAAAACAATTTAAAAAAATGAAGCGCGCATGCGATTGCCATTACTTTTTATTTCACATTCGATATTTAACAACAGAAGGCATTATGAATATATAAATTATATGAAGCATTCTGTGGCATGATTAGAAGATGCAAAATTATGCATTATCCTCAAGCTCAGCCTTATTTTATAGGCGGTCGTTGGAGCCCTTCATTGGAAAGATAAACATATGAAAAATATATATTTAGAAGCTTTGGGTTTTAAAAAATGTAAGTGCATTTACAACTTTAAATATTGTTGTGTCTAATACTTAAGTTTTTATTTATATAAGTTAGCAAACATTTCTAACCCTTTAAGGACCAAGGGTTTTCCCAGTTTCCATTCTTAAATGACACGGGCAATTTTGTCATTTTTGCTCATTATTGGTTTCATCTCAATTATCCGCTCTCTTCCATGTGTCTGTGTATTTACACCATTTTAAGAGACAAACAGGCTGTCCTTATGATACAATTTATAGGTGCATAAACTAACATAATGAAATAGGAATTACTGATAGTGTGGAGATTACAGAACTTCCAAAAGTTAAGCCCTTGTGAATTGACCACACAGTCAGATTACGAGTTGAGCGGTAGTTTGTGTTCTCTTGGTCGCAAAGTCGCAGTAACAAATAGATTTTAAGAAGTCGCAAACACAAAATCGCACTCCCCGTAGATTTCAATGGAGCTGAAAAAGTTGATAAAAACCCCCCACAAGTTGCGGTTATTTAAAAGCGCAACATAAGAATATAATAGCAAAATATGTTCTATTTATTCCTAAAGAAATATTTAAATATATATCTGATGGATATTTACAATAATATATATATATATATATATATATATATATATATAAATAAAATTATATATAGGTATAGATATATACTGATATTGATATATATATATATATATAAATATATATATATATATATATATATACAGTATATCTCAATACATAAAACATTTTCTGATATGTGCAGAACATTGGCATATAAAAGATTTACAATAAATACACAGTATAACACTGTATGAATATTGCATAAATATGCTTTTACATGTTTTCCTCTACTTTACTGCAAAGGGCTCCGATGTACATATAACTTTTTTGAGAAATTTAAAATATATATATTTTTATTAGACAGTGTAAATATTTTTTATTAGATAGTGTTACCTCCACCTCCTAATACAACATCTCTGTCAGCTCAAGTCAAAAACGACTCTATCAAAAACGAAATCAGCTCTTAACATACTTTCATTCTCTCACCCCCTCAAACGCTCGCATTCAACCACAACCCACATAGCCATAAATTTAGCTCCCCCCCCCCTGTTACTGAGGAAGAAGTTTCTTCACTTATACTGTGCTCTCACCTCACTAACTGTCCCCTTGACCCTATCCCCTCACAGCTACTCTCCTCCCACTCTTCTACCCTTACCCCTATACTCACACACATTTTTAACCTCTCCCTCAGCATCAGTATATTTTCCTCCTCTCTGAAACATGCACTGGTCACACCTATCCTCAAAAAACCTTCACTTGATCCAACCTCCCCATCCAACTACCGCCCTATTTCCCTACTCCCTCTAGCCTTAAAGCTTCTCAAAAAGCTAGTATATGCACGCCTATCCTAATTACTTACATAATCATTAAACTCCTTCCTTGACCCACTGCAATCTGGATTTCGTCCCCATCACTCCACAGAGAAAGAAATCGTTAAGGTTACCAATGACCTACTTACAGCAAAATCAAAAGGCCACTTCTATCTGCTTATCCTCCTTGATCTGTCCACAGCCTTTGATACTGTTGACAACCCTCTTTTGTTCCAAACCCTCCAAACCATCGCCATTTGAGACACAGCCCTCTTGTGGTTCTTTTCCTACCCGTCAAACCATACCTTTAGTGTAGCCTTCTCTAGGGCCTCCTCTGCCCTGTCACAATTTTCTGTTGGGGTACCACAAGGCTCTGTCCTCGGTCCCCTTCTCTTCTCAATCTGCACGTCATCATTAGGTTCCCTAATAAAGTCAAACGGGTTCTGATATAATTTGTATGCCAACGACACCCAAATCCTCTTCTCTGCACTAGACCTATCTCCTTCCTTGCTAACCTGTGTCACTAACTGTCTTTCTCACATCTCTTCCTGGATGTCCTCTCACTACCTCAAGCTAAATCTCTCCAAAACTGCACATTATTTTCCCCTCTTCTTCCAAAATCTCCACCCCCAATCTCTCTATAACTGTCGATAACTCCATCATTACCCCAACCCGCATGCCCGATGTCTTGGAGTCACATTTGACTCAGATCTTTCTTTTGCTCCTCACATTCAGTCCTTAGCTAAATCCAGCTGCTTCCAACTTTAAAACATCTCTAAAATTATACATTTCCTTACACAAGACATAACAAAGATCTTAATCCACTCTCTCATCCTTTCCTGGCTCAATTACTGAAATTCTGTCCTCTCTGGTCTCCCCAGCTGCCACCTAGATCCTTTACAATCCATAATAAATGCCTGTGCCAGGCTCATCTTCCTTACACGTCACTCTTCATCTGCTGCCTCTCTCTGCCAATCCCTTCATTGGCTTCCTCTTGCCTCCAGGATTAAACACAAATTTCTCACTCTGACATACAAAGCCCTCAACTGCACTGCTTCCCCCTATATTTTAGACTTTGTCTCCAGATACTCTCCTGCCCGTCCCCTTCGCTCTGTTCATGACCTCCTACTCTCCTCCTCTCTTGTTACCTCCTCCCACTACCATTTACAGGACTTCTCCTATGGCTCCCATATTGTGGAACTCTCTGCCTTGCTCCACAAGACTCTCCCCTAGTTTGAAAGCTTCAAGCACTCCCTAAAGACTTTACTGTTCAGGGATGCATACAACCTACATTAACCTTTCTTTATACCAGTTCCTCTCCTCCATTGCTATCCCCTTGAACCCCCTTAGCATGTAAGAGCCCAGCTTTTTGTAGATCACCTTCTTAAGAGCTGACTACAACAGTGTGACTACCTGCCTGATCCCTATAAATGTTTCCTTGTATTCCGCATTTGTTTATAGCGCTGCGGAATCTATTGGCGCTCTAAAGATAACTGATAATAATATGAGTGTAACTATACTTTTTTGACTCAGGTAACAGTTAAAGGGACACTGTACCCAAATTTTTTCTTTTGTGATTCAGCTAGAGCATGCAATTTTAAGCAACTTTCTAATTTACTTCTATTATCAATTTTTCTTCGTTCTCTTGATATCTTTATTTGAAAAAGAAGGCATCTAAGCTGAAGAGCCAGCAAATGTGTGGTTCAGAACCATGGACAGCAATTGTTTATTGGTGCTGCAGAATCAGCAAGGACAACCCAGGTTGTTCACCAAAAATGGGCCGGCATCTAAACTTAAATTATTGCTTTTCAAATAAACATACCAAGAGAATGAAGAAAATTTGATAATAGGAGTACATTAGAAAGTTGCTTCAAATTGCATGCACTATCTGAATTACAAAAGAAAACATTTGGGTACAGTGTCCCTTTAATCACAGAATGTATTCTACTCAGGGGGTTTCAGTGGATTTTAAAAACAAAAGTGGAAAATCTAAATTTCAAATCATTTTATAAATATGATAATACAATTAATGGATTCAGTTTTATTGTATTTCTTTTAAATGGGCATATAAGTCAATAGTATACTGAGACTATACAGTCACAACATATTATTTCAAATCACTTTGCAAAGTGCATTTAAAAAAATGTCTTTTTTAACATTTAAAGGGACAGTATTCTGTAAAATTGTTTTTCTGTAAAATTGTTTTTCCCTTAATATGCTACCAATTACTTTTTTTACCAGCAGCAAAGTATAAAATGTATGAGAATTTGCTTTTTAAGGTTTATTTGTGTATATGAAATTGATTTTTGAAGCTGCAACCTAATAAAATGCGTTGAGCTTGTAAGTATAATCAGATCTCATTACTTTATCACATTATGTACAAGTTAAATGCTTCTTTATCTTATATCTGTCTGTAAAAGACCAATACTTTGAGAAAACAATGGAGAATTAACATTTTATTACCTTATCTCTTCTATACCCCACTGGGAGTGTAATTTATTCTGCTGGCTGTGCCTACACAGCTTATCTATAGCTTGGACTTAAGGCCAGAAACTTTCAGAGTAGGTGGGGGATACCACAGCTTAAATATACTATTTCAAATGCCTATATAAGGGTAAAGGAAATACGTTTAAACAATTTAATACACTCCAGCAGGTAAAGTGGATCATTGGGAACAAATTAAAGGGGAGAAAATGTTTGAGTAAACTGTCCCTTTAATCTGTTCCGTGTACAAGTGCATAGACACAGGAATGCATGGTTCATGCATAGTACATGGAGCATACAGTTTCTGTACACCAGGTACATAAACATTGTTTTAAGACTCCAACAGATTAACATATCAACAAAGTCTAAACTATTTTAGAACTATATTAGAATAGATTAACACCTTGTTTATTACAATGAATTTAAATGGTTAAACTCCTTCCAATAATTTCCTTTTTGGAGGATCCAATCCAGGCATGTTTCTAGAGATGGAAGGGCTTGTCACTGTCATTGTTCTAACATCTCTATTGTTTAGTTTCAGCAGAAAAGGTAAAATAACAAGTTGTAGATTAGGGACAGATATGTGGCAAGGGTAGTCTGTCATGTGATCTTATAGTCTTCAGAACTGGAAAATCCAGAATTTCCAGACTTAAAGGTACACAAAACCCAAAATGTATATTGCATGGTTCAGATACAGCATGCATGTTTAAACAACTTTCCAATTTACTTAAATTATTACATTTTCTTTGTGCTCTATTGTTGAAAAAGCAGGGATGTAAGCTCAGGAGTGTGCATGTGTCTGGAGCACTATAAATGGCAGCATTTTTGCAAGAATATTATCCATTTACAAGAGCACTAGATGGCAGCACTATTTCCTGCTTGCAGAGTGTCGAACACCTACCTAGGTATCTCTCCAACAAAGAAACTCATGAGAACAAAGCAAATTTGATTATACAAGCAAATTGCAAACTATTTTAAAATTGTATGCTCTGTCTGAATAACAAAAGAAAATGTTTGGGTTTCATATCCCTTTAAATTACAGAAAGAGGGTATAAAATAAATAATGAAACATTATTGCATAATTAAGCATTTGTTGTTAGAATCTCAAAGTGTTACTGTTCCTTTAACCATTAGTACCTCTGTTATTACAGAGATCAGAACCACAAACCTTGACTTGGTTCCAATCTCAGTGTTTAAAAAAGGAAAAAAAAATTCTAAAGCAGCCCTTTTTGAATTCTTCTTTGTGGCTGCTACTTCACAGTATACTGGGGCTATAGATCCTCATCATGCTACAATATGTCCCTTTAAGAGATATTATAGTGTAATCAAGCATGCCACTGCCCACCTCCATATTTGTTACTGGCAGTTTGATCTCATCTTGAGTAAGCAGCACATTTTTAGGAGCCAAATATTAAAAAGGAAATTGCAGAACTAGAAAGAGTTTAGAGGTGGGCTACAAAACAAATATAATGATTGAAGGATTTAAAGGGCAGTAGAGTCAAAATGAAACTGTCATTGTCTATTATAGCTAGAGCATACATGTTTAAACATATTACCAATTTACTTCTATTGTCAAATTTGCTTCTTTCTCTTGTCATACTTTGTTGAAACCTAGGTGGGCTCAGAGAACTTCAGTAACATGCACTCATCTTTAGCACTATGTGACAGCAGTGTTCGCAACGTTTTATAACATTACTCTAAACATTGTTTCAAACACTGCAGCCATAGAGTGCTACAGACACATGCATGATCCTATATTTACTTTTCAACAAAGGATACCAAGAGACTTAAGTAAATTTGATAATAGATGTAAATTGGAAAGTTGTTTAAATTGCCATGCTCTGTCTGAGTTATGAAAGTTTCATTTTAACTTTACTGTCCCTTTAAATTGACATAAAACCCATAATTTTTCTTCCATGATTCAGATAGAGCATACATACATAAATACATTTCTAAATTACTTCTAATATCAATTTTGTTCCATTCTCTTGGTATAATTTCTTGAAGGAGCAGCAATGCACTACTGTGAGCTATCTGAACAAATTGGTAAGCCACTCAAAAGAGGCATCTCCTGAGCCTACCTAAGTATGCTTTTCAACAAAGGATATCAAGAGAATGAAGCAAATTAGATAAAAGAAATACATGTGAAAGTTGTTTTTAATTGTATGCTCTATCAGAATTGTGAAAGATCATTTTTGGGTTTCATGTTCCTTTAAAGGGACATAATACTCATATGCTAAATCACTTGAAACTGATGCAGTATAACTGCAAAAAGCTGACAGGAAAATATCACCTGAGCATCTCTATGTAAAAAAAGGAAGATATCTTACCTCACAATTTCCTCAGCTCAGCAGAGTAAGTTCTGTGTAAAAAGTTATACTCAACTGCTGCTCAGCTGCAGGTAAAAAAAAAATTAAGAAATGAACAACAGCCAATCAGCATCAACAGTGCTGAGGTCATGAACTCTTTTACTGTGATGAGATTTCACTTAACTCTAATGAGATTTCATTGTAAACTTCCTTAAGCTGAATAGGGAAATAAGATGAGAGTGCACGTAAGCTCGCTCCTTCCGCTGTCCTGGGACAGACATACTAATTTGCTGCTTAGAAGTTCTTTACAATGGGATGTGGCTACTGAGAAACTTTTGAGGTAAAATATCTTTCTTTTTTATATAGAGATGTTCAGGTGATATTTTCTAGTCAGCTTTTTACAGCTATACTGCATCACTTTCAAGTGTTTAAACATTTGGGTATTATGGCCCTTTAAGCTATGAGTAACTCAAACACTTTTTTTTTGTTTGTTTGTTTGTTTTAGAAAGAGTTGCATGTGAGGTGATATGACAACTTTATATAAATATATTCATGGGCCATATAAAGAGTTGACATGAGCGCTGTTTATTCCAAGAAACTTGTTTGTGATAAGCAGTCACACTTTAAGTTGAGAGGAAAGGATATTTCATCTCCAGCAATGGTTTATTTTTTTTTACTGTCAGAGTAATCAAGCTGTGGAACTCTGCCTGTGGATGTAGTGGTTGCCAATACAACAGATGGCTATAAAAAGGACTTAGATATATGTGTGGCTAAAAATAGAATCCAAGGTTATGGTTGCTTGAGTTAAACTAGTGGGAATTTTTAAAGGTATTATTGTCAGTTCATGAGGCAGATTTTTTTTAAAGATAAGGATCAAAGAGAATATGTTAAAGGGACAGTAATAAACACCTGTTGTGTTGCTATAGAATCACGTTAACCAAGTCTAAACATTTTAAAAACAAAGTAACATCTTTTACTTGTTTCTTGTTCTACCCATTCCCACCATTTGCCTTATTTGGAGGAGCGAATCTGGTCTGTAGACTGTAGATAATAAGGCTATCCATGATCATAATGTTATTATAGAGTACATTGTTTTGAAGTTGTTATCAGTTAAAGGGACACTCAAGTCAAAATTTAACTTTCATTATTCAGATAGCATGCAGTTTTTAACAACTTTCCAATTTGCTTTCATTATCTAAATGTGCACAATCTTTTTATATACACACTTTCTGAAGCTCCAGCTCCTACTGAGCATGTGCAAGATTCACAGTATATACGTATATGCATTTTGTGATTAGCTTATTTATATCACATGATGAAGTGGGAGGGAAAATAGAACTAAGTTTAACATTTGTCGGAAAAAAACTACTACTCATTTGAAGTCATTTTGCATTGTATTTTATTAATTTACTTATTATGCTATTATCCTGTGTTTACCAGTTCTTTAAAGCAAGACTAAAGTCAAAATTAAACGTTCATGATTCAGATAGCGAAGAGTCTTAATAGACTTTCCAATTTACTACCACTTTCAAATTGCACAGTCTTTTAATATATAAACTTTGAGGCACTCCAGCACCAGCTACAACTGAGCATTTGCACAAATTCATAGTGTATACGTATATGAGTCTGTGATTGGCTGCTGACTGTCACATGATACAGGGATCTGCAAATGAAAGGAAATGTTGAAATATGTTAAAAAATATATTGCTTATTAACAATTCAGATTGTTATTGCAATATATTTTTAATATGCACTTGAATATGCATTTCGTCTGTATTTAAAGTCAATTAGGGACAGATATATATCAAGGGTTGTGCTTGATTAGTCAGAAGGGCTTATTTCAAGTTCTAAAAGTTAGGAAAACCTCACATTTAAGAGCTAAATTGAATAAAAGGCGGAAAAATAATTAAATTTTATTGCAAAGTTAGTTAATTATACGTAACTAGATATGTTGTATAAAAATCTCAAGGTGTTTAAAGCCCTTTTAAGGCTGAACTTGACAGACTTTGTCTTCTTCCAACCTCATCTACTATGTTGTTAAAGGGACAGTCAACACCAGCATTTTTGTTGTTTTAAAAATTAGATATTCCCTTAATTACCCATTCCCCAGTTTTGCATAAACAACACAGTTATATTAATACACTTTTTACCTCTGTGATTACCTTGTATCTAAGCCTCTGCAGACTGCCCCCTTATTTCAGTCCTTTTGACAGACTTGCATTTTAGCCAATCAGTGCTCACTCCTCGGTAAATTCCTGTGCATGAACTCAATGTTATCTATATGAAACACATGAACTAATGCCCTCTAGTGGTGAAAAACTGTCAAAATGCATTTAGATTAGAGGTGGCCTTCAAGGTCTAAGAAATTAGCATATGAACCTTCTAGGTTTAGATTTTAAAGGGACATTCCAGTCAAAATGTAAGTGCACATAGATAAATTACATATTTGAATAGAAACATATTTACAATATACATGTATTGGCAAAAATGCTTCTAGTAAGAGTTATCACTGTTATAGAGTTAACATTTTTCTCTGCATGTGCATAGCTAGATATAGTCACTGCACCAACATATTAAGTACTGCAGCTGCTCAGATCATCAGTGGGGATTGTATCATGTCAGCAATTAACAAATTGAGTCATTACCAGATGGTACAAGCACCTTAGGCTCTCCGAATAAGTGTTGTGTTTAAAATGTTGGTGCACGGTGCATATTTAAATACACTTTTGAAACAGCTATAGCTTTTATAAGAAACATTTTTGCTAATGCATGTATATTACAAAATTGCTTCTGTTCAATCCCAAAATGCACCCATGTGGTTTCCAATTTTGGCTGGAATATCCCTTTAACTAAGAATACCAACAGAACAAAGCAAAATTGGTGATAAAAGTAAATTGGAAAGTTGTTTAAAATTACATGCCCTATTTGAATCATGAAAGTTTTTTTGGACTTGACTGTCCCTTTAAGTTACTTTGTTATATATTTACTGTGTTATATTGCTCATCTCTTCACAAATTTCCAAGCAAAGATGCTTAACATATCCGTTATAATTATTTTGAAACAAAAATTCTCAATGGTTTTAATAGTCTATACTGAAGACAATTTATCCTAATGCCATAGGGACTAAATGAAGCCACACAATGCTCTTTCACCCGGTCTTCGATTATAATTTATATATTAAGCTCCACAACATCTTACATCTCTGCATATATGTAGATTTAGGCCACATATCTTGTTAAAGAGATTTGATCACTTGAGATTTGGCTCTGTGATAGTTTCCCTTCCTCATCTCTAGAAATTATATGGTTTCTGATAAGACAAGTTTACCCCTCATTTAATATAATTTGTTCCCTCTGTTGAAATGAGAGCTTACTTTTTCCCCTGTAGGGACAAAATCCTGCAAGATATTTGTTGTTTTTTCACCTCACAAGGCTAGTTTGAAAGAAAAAACTCTAATTTTTTCGAATGAGGGGTCCCATATCCCAGTAAGTGGTCTTTGGGCTGAGATGTGGGTTTTAAAAATCCCAAACCCCCTGACAAACTTCAGTTACAGGCAATGCTCTACTTGTGTGTGTGTGTGTGGGGGGGTCTCCAGGATCTGTATTGGAAGAGAAATCCCCCAAAATTTCAACATAATAATCATCCCGAGAATAATGCAGACAACTACCATACAATGTCCCTCTGCTCTGAAAGGGTTCATTAAATATTAAAAGAGGGTGCTTTAAAAATGGAAAACAAACTATATATACTCATACACTAAGCAGAAGAAATCTATTTTTCAGCCTTGTCAAAGACAATGTGGTAGTAGTGAACTCTTGGAAGTTTTAAAATGGGTTTTTAATTGCTAACTCTGCTCTGCAGAAACCATTGAGACAATATACATTTATAGCATTTTTATATCAAATATAGTAGAACCCACTGTCGCTTCTCTTCCTTATGGGTCATATACTTTTTGTGGTAACTTAGCAAAGCATTACATTGTTACACAAGAGTGGTCAGAATTATATATGGTATTGCAAATTGTAAAGCACCTTCAAATTAAAATAAAAATTCCATTCATTTTCCTAATTTATAGAGCTAATTACTGGAAAATATGTCAGCTAGCTTTTCTACAGTTGGAAATATTAACACTTAATTTAATGCAAAAGCCATTGGGTTTTACAGATTTCCACTTTACATAAAATAATAAACTCTTAATCCATAATTAACAACACTATCTCTTTTAATCTATTAGAATTTACAAGTATAGTTTTCTAAAGCAAAATATACATTTCTAAGTGTTGAGAACATTTATCTAGACTGCACAACTTAAAGAGAAATAAACAATACTGTAATTACAAGACTTTTGTGTAGTTTTGTAATAAATTGATATACCAGGCAAGTGTGAAAATGTTCAGAATACATTAACACCATTTATGCTACAATTATTTTCCAACGGCCACATTCTGCCGACCATTTATTCAGAGGAGCCAGTCCAGAAGTGTTACTGAAGCAGATACAGTCATTTTGCTAGCAAAATTTGCATTGTTTTGCAGTATCCCTTTAAAATTATCTTAACTTATCTTAGAGTTTAGCAGATTTAGTCTTCTGAAGTCTGGAATTTGCACTTCAAATTCTCGCCAGTTTAGAAAACTCAATATTTTTAGATTTAAATTATGAAAAAATAGAGCAAAATAAATAATGAAAGTATATTGCAATGGTTTTTTATTATGCATAATCCAACATTTTATATTGCCATCCCAAAGTGTTTTGTGTCCCTTTAAAGGGAGATTCTAATACAAAAATGTTCTAATAAGGCATGTAACTTTTGCATTACTGACCCTAATTAATTATGGGATTGATCACAAATTCGCACTTGTTTTCAGCAGATAACGATTTTAAATTTTGTCTGGCATTATCAGTTTTTCCAGTGATCACAATCCTAAAATGCTTATGTCATTAATACCGGTGAAACTGGAATTTTTTACCTCTGAAAACAACATAAAATTGCTATCTTCAACATTGATATCATGATTTTGTAATCCAAAAACCATATTTATTATATTGGCTGAATTTTTTGTTTTCAGACGAATTTTGTCCGATTCGGATTTTCGAATGCATCTGAATTTCCGAATTGGAAAATCCCGAAAAATTCAGAAAATGAAAAATGATTCCTATTCTAATACCCCTTTTTTTATTTTGTGGGTTTGGGGGGTGGGGTTTTGTAATGTTAGGGGGTGTTTGTTGTAATGTTTTAGAAAAAGAGCTGTTAACTTTAGGGCAATGCCCTACAAAGGGCCCTTTTAAGGGCTATTGGTAGTTTATTATAGATTAGTTTTTTTATTTTGTGTTTTTTTTTTTTTTAAACAGGGTATTAGAATAGGAATAATTTTTATTATTTTGGATAATTTTGTTTGTTATTTTTTGTAATGGATTTTATTTTATTTTTTGGGGTGTTTTTAAAAAAAATAAAAAAATAGGCATTTTTTATTTTGAAAGGGCCGAAAAAGATCTGAATGCCCTTTTAAGGGCAATGCCCATACAAATGCCGTTTTTGGGCAATGGGTAGATTAGGTTTATTTTTATTTTGTGGGTTTGGGGGGCGGGGATTTGTAATGTTAGTGGGGTTTGTTTTTTTTGTTTTTATTTTGCAAAAGAGCTGTTAACTTTAGGGCAATGCACTACAAAAAGGCCCTTTTAAGGGCCCTAGGTAGTTTATTATAGATTCATTTTTTTTATTTTGGGGTGGGTTTTTCTTTAAAACTGGGTATTAGAATAGGAATAGTTTTTAATGTTTTGGATAATTTCGTTTGTTATTTTTTGTAATGGTATTTTTTTTGTTTTGTAATTTTAGTGTTTATTATTTTTTGTAATTGTAGTTATAATTTTTTAGTAATCTTATTTTTTTTATTTTTAATTATGTTAGGTTTTTTATTTTTTGTAATGTTAGGTTTTATTAGTGTAAGCTTAGCTTTTATGTTTATTTCACAGGTAAGTTTGTATTTATTTTAACTAGGTAATTAGTAAATAGTTATATTGTAGCTAGCTTAGGTTTTATTTTTATTTCACAGGTAAGTTTGTATTTATTTTTAAATAGGTAGTTAGTTAAAAATTGTAACTTTAATTTAGGTCTATTTTAATTATGTTAAAGTTAGGGGGTGTTAGGTTTAGGGGTTAATAGAGAATGAAGAACATTTGATAATAGGAGAAAATTAGAAAGTTGCTAAAAATTGCATGCTCTATCAGAATCACAAAAGAAAAAATTTGGGTTCAGTGCCCCTTTAAAGTTATCTCCTGCTGCAATCTATTAGGAACACATATAAAACAGCTATAAAATAAACTATTCAAACAAGGCTGTGTGGGTTTCCACACACTGTATTTATTGCATGGTTTATATAAAGTGCCTAATTGTTCTCAGCAGAAGACAGAGATAAATAGAAAACTATTTCAAACATGGCGGCACCCATTGCTTTATAGATTCTAAAGTACTTTAAA